>NW_017278185.1:1062755-1148432 GCF_001594065.2 Cyphomyrmex costatus | reverse complement strand
GGGGAAGAGGGTTTCGGTGATTAACGTGATCTCCGATAAAACAGAGCCCCGGCGCCGCGCCGGTATCGCGCGACCAGTTGTATTCCCGGGGCGGACGAGGGTGGCGCGATAACGAGAACGCCGAGGATTTCGCTTTCGTATCGAATAAATCGTCGGCGATTATAAGTGAGGTGTTCTCCAAATAAGGAAATGAAAATACCATCCCTTTAAACATCTCGCTGATGGGCGATATATACTATATCCGCGAACTCGACCGTCCGAATGTAATCTGTTGGAACGTTATTTAAACGCTGCGAGAAACGAATCGGGTTAATTTTCATGAAGTTTACTTCTCGCTTGATTAGCGGAACAGTGCGACAATAGATCCTTCCATCCCTCTCGCTCTCTCTTTCGCTCCGCGCAGTGAGAGCGAAATTAATTTTCACCGAGGACAAAAGCACTTTCAGAGGGGCGCGATTTCTTGCATCGTCCACTCGGAAAACGATATGCGTTCCGCAAAGTTCCGCAACGCCGCCGCCGCCGCCGCCGCCGCCGCCGCCTTCGGGGTCCTTCGATTTCAACTTGGGGAAAATAGTAGACACCGCTAACGCAGCAACTTTAAAATAGAAGTTATTATTGGTTTAACCTGGATTGGGTATCCGGTTTCCAATCAGCACAGGAAAGAGGTATCGCGAGAAGAAAGAAAAGCGAGAGAAGAAAGAAAGAGAGAGAGAGAGAGAAGAGGGAGTTGAGGCTAACACACCTCGCATCGATCCGGTGGCGGCAAACGCATTAAAAGCGCATCTAGCATCTACCGGAAAGACGTATACCTACGACGTAGATAAATTATTAGCTTCTCAGAGATCGCGCAGTGGCAAAGGCGAAAATATATTTTCGCTTTGCAACGAGAGGTGCGGACCGACGCGAAATCCGCGAGAGATCGCGTAAATATGTGCGACGCAAAGTGAGCCGGGCCTGCTAATGTTAAGTTTTCCACTGGTGTGCGTGCGTGCGTGCGAAACAGATAGCAGCAGAAAATGAGAGGGAAAAAGAGGAGCGATATACGTTCGCTACTCGTCCATTAAATCGCATTTTGCTCGTTCGCGCTCGGCGGCGGCCGCTTGACGAAAATATAAAAATGTGTACGGTCTCGCGAGGGCCGTCCGTCGCGTCGGGTCGCGTAAAGCAGGCGGAATCCCGCGACGTCGCGCGCTCATAGCGCGGGCACACACTTTTGCACACGTAAATAGCTACAAAATTACCCTATATCACATCGTATCACCCTATTGGGACGCTACCATTTTACTCCGGCGCGGCGGCGCATTCGAGATCTTATATACGCTGGCGCGAGGCGGAATAACGTGTGTCCATCGTAGACGCGAGCACGTCGTTCAAACAGTAAAATTACATCGCACCTTCTGGGAAGATTTTTACTTTGTAACCATTTATAGTTTCGTACCTTTTTCACTATTTTTGTTTAATTATTAGTACCTCTGTCTTAGTTTATTATGTACGTTTTATTTGCCGTCTCATTTTCTTAGGAGCATCATTTATTGGCTTAATACACCTCTAATGCATTACTTCGATGTTGCATTTAGTCAATGTTTCCTCAATTAATTGTGCTACTCATTTTGTTTAATTTTCTTTTTATTTTGTATCCTGTATATGTTTTTACATTTAAATTTCTATGATATTGACACAGAGACGTAATAGGTATAGCCTGTGTATTTTCTAATTTTACTTGTTCTCCGTTAGAAAGAATTGAATCATATCAGCATCTCTCCTCAACTTGATACTTTAAAAAGAGAGACCAATATATTTTAAATTATCTCACTCTTTCTGAATTAATAGTGACTTCATAGAAATATGTTTATTTTTATTATAATCTATAATTGACACTCATCGACTTTTGTTTGTTATAACTGGAAGTCTGTTCACGCTGCTGACACTTTTGGCAGAATCTTCGCTTTCTCTCTTTTCAACGCCCGAATATGTATTTATTTTTGTTTCAAGAAACGCAAATAAACCTTGTAATGATTACTTTAGCACTCAAAGAGATGTCATCTCAGAGAACGAACTCAATTCTGCTCCGTTAAGAGAGTCGCTTGGTGAATCGCCACGTTTTATGCATGCGGATAAGTGTAAGCGTTATCATCTCCGCGAGAGACGCAAAACGTTCCCCCTCCGCCGGGGAAATTGTTAAGGGCGTTCGGAGTATATCGAATTATAGTCAGGCACGTGTCCGGCGTACAATGATTAGCATGATACAGGATAGCGTGTGCATGCGGCGTGCGCGATCCACATAGTTATGCGCTGTGTACGACTGGCCGGCCGGCGGTACTTTATATCGTGGATGCTCATGGATGACGATGCCTTGCGCATTCGTGAGCAACCGGAGGGATGAGGTATACAGTTAATGCTTGCCAGAATTTCCCATGTGGCGTACCGCCCCGTGCTCCTGTATTTTCTCGCGTGCCTACGTGCAGCATTCTATTCGGCGAGTGCCGTGTATACGTGTGATGTGTATGAAAAGAAGCGCGAAGAGAGCGCGAAATGGTAATCTTAACTCTTTCCAACAAGAAAAGGTGAAACTAAAGCGAGCATGATGATGAGCGATAAACGGAAAGCTGAAAGATATATAGAATCCCCTATAATTTATATTCGGAGCACCGTTATGTCATATCGAGCGATTTTATCCATTGTGAACTTTTTATTTTTCATCTTATTTGAATAGGAAACGTTACCAAATTATCCAATAAACTAAGTTTCATAAGAATCAAGCAGTTTGTAAAGTAAAAGAGGGTATAAACCCACAAATGGGGTCGCCGATCTACAAAAGGTTATTGACTCTAGATTTGGAAATACGAAGTGTAATTGTAAAAGATATTATCGAGTACTATTTGTGTATATTTCGAGTGGAACGAAGGAGGGAAGGGAAGGGAAGGGGAAAAAAAAAGGGAAGTTTGAATGGAGACTGGCGGAAATTGGCGAAGGGGTGAACGTCGCGGTGTACCAGCGGCTATTATTCGGGTAAATTACCGCGCGGTTTCGCCATTCGGTGAACTCCTGAACCCGCGTGTGAGCCGGCTGCGCTCGTTAGACCGATCGTCCCTTAATCCCGTCGCGAATTTATATCACGACTGGGCCCCTTATCGCCACACGAGCACGTCGGGGAGCATAGAAACGGCGGAGCGAATGGAATTTGCACGTCGCTCGGGTGCAAAGGTGTCGACGACGACGACTACCATCTCCAAATACACCGCTGATATTCCTAACAGGCTGGAGAGCGGTGGCACGCCTTGCGTTATTTCCGGCTGGTGCCAGTGCATATTTCGCAAACGTGTTAAGAATACCGATGGTGAGAAACTCGCGAGCGCCAATAGAACTTCCGTTTTACCTCCGCGTGAAAAGTCGATTCGTTAATAACGCGACGTTTTTACGAAAAAAAAAAAAAAAAAAAAAAAAGGGAAGATTGGCCGCAACGGAAAATTTTCCTTTCTCGTTCTCTCAACATTATTTTTACATCGAAAATGTGCGTTCCGTTTGATTAGTTTAACTTTGATATTCGCGCTCCGCTCGCACCACGGCGTTTTTACGGCAAATATATACCGATGTTTCTCGTCGCGCGACCGCTCTCTTCTCCAGCGCAACGCAACGGAATATCGTCCAACGGCGAATTCACAGTCAATTTTAAACCGATATCACATCACTCGGGAAAATCTAGGAGCAAGACTGTGAAGAGACCGAACGCTACCGAACGATAATATGGACAGAGCTCGCCCTCGTAAAATATGACAGCACAACCTACGATCGTGTTATTACCTATAAAATGTGCCGGAACCCTGATATAACCTCCAAAGAAACCTAACAAAGTTAATAGTGAGGGAGGTGGAAGTAAACCGTAATTTTAACGCGACTAACATGTCTCTTTCTAATATAATAACACGAAATTCTTTCCAGAAGAAGATTATCATTATTATTCAAGCAACGTTTACTGCGATACTCTCTACACAAGTCTGACCAAAACTTATTGTTAGTTCACGAGTTAAATACTTCCACCTCTCCATCGTCTCGTTAAGCGAGATAGAGAGAAAACAAAAAGAACAGACGCTAGAACTCTGCCTGGTGGTTTGTTGTAACATCTATCCTTTTTTATTTTCTATTTATCCCGCTCAACAAACGATGGACAGGTAGAAGTATTTGGAATAAATATAAATCGAGTTCGTGAGAGATAATATTCAACAAATAATAAAACAAAACCAGATCAAATTAAAACGAGCAATATAAAAAATGTAATGTGTCAAATATAATGTGTCAAACGTTATGTTTATTTGTTTCACAGCATAGAAATTCACATTTAATGTTCAAACCTGAATGTTTCAAGCTACACACAGCCCTTTACCAGCGATATAAAAAAAAATTAGGATCAATAACATGCGCCGTAAAAAGCAAAAAGGAATAAATAACCGGTGACATTCCCAAAAAAAAAAAAAAAAACGTAATTAAATGAAGCAACGGACATATCTCTCCTTACTTTTCCGATATAAATAAATTAAAACAAAGATTACATTTAGCTCATCGCGAGCTAAGATTTGCACTTAAATATCGAAGAGTTTCCTCACGATCTCTTTCTCAAAATGCATGCGCACGCTTTGTATCTCCGTGTCACAAAACAAGTTAAACCAGACAATCTGTATTATCCCGCGGCTTTTATCGCTGCCAGATATTATCGAGTAAAACCCAGAGCGTTCTTACGGAGCGAGCGACTTTATAGACGCACGCGTGACATTTATAGCCGCACGATATGCGTACGTTTTATCGTCCCATGTGTAACGTCTTAAGCACTTACAAAGCGCCACATGCTCGACTCTATTTAATGGTATGGCTTAATTTCACAGTGCCCAATGGGATAGGCTCGAGCAACTACGTATGTGCAATTCGCACGAGGTGTGATTCATCGCGGAGATGAGCCAGGCATTAAATCATTTTAACGTGAACGTATACTGCAATGATCTTTTTATCTATCGACGTTCCATGTGGGGATTGATTTTATAGCTATTTGTAGTTTTATCTACACAATTACCTGTCCCTTAAAATATACCATGAAATTAATATTGTGGAACGTTTTATCGAAATGTTCTAACTTGGTACTGTGTTTTTACAATTGTCTCTGATTTTATCTATAAATATTTGTCCTACAATGTATGTCTATAGACATTTCTAAAAAAGAAGATGAGACTCGATCCTCATTGCTTCATCTGTTTTATTTTAATTTTTATCGTAAGAAAAGCTAATCTATTTTTTACTTTGTGTGAAATTAACTATTAGTGCGCATTACTTAATTAACTATTACTGTACCTTAAATTCCTTAAAAGAAGAAACTATTTCTTTAACCGGTGTTCACAAGTCAGTTCTTGTTTTAAGCTAGTCTTAAATAATGTCTTAAGATGTCTAGTACAGATCTATAAAATTGTTTTATGACATTTTAATTAAGATTATACTTTAGACAATCTTAAATGTGAGAATCGACTATAATTATCAGCCTTTAGAATCCTTCTACATTTAATAGAGCTTTTAGTTTGCCACTGATATAATTGTTTAACACATACTAAAGTTAAAGCGCAGCTGAAATTCGCCCGAGAAATAAAGGTGAGAGAGATGAAATTTCCATTAAATTCAAACGTAAACCACGATCTGACGGAGTCGCACAGAGGCATTTTCACGCTCGATCGGGCGGGTAATTTTGATCGCTCCCTGTCGCCGTCGTTCCGCGTCGTAAACGACGTTATCCGCCCCGTCGCGAAAGAGCCCGAAAACGGTTCATCATAAACCGCGACGGCGTATTTCGGTGCTGTCAATCCACTTCCCCACATCGCGGAATTTGTGGAACGCGGTCGCTTTTCACAGGGAAACTTAAGTCGACTCTTCGAGATAGTCGACACCCGCGAAATATTTCCCGGGTACGTACAGCCCCGATGAAACCGGCGCGGCGGCGCGCGGCGTTGCGAGACGGCGAAAAGAGCTTTTGACGATAGGAATTCAAGCGAATACATCGGCGATTAATATAGAGCGATTTGTCGTCGAGCACCGTCTTCGCTATCTTTCAGAAACTTTTCGATGAAGCGATCAAGTTCCGCTTCGTCTTCCGATAGGTATGCGCGTTTACTATATACGTTTTTATCGTCCTTAAAAAGACGAAGGAAACGCACTCTGTAATCATGCCTAACTACGCTTGTCTATAATTAGGTATTCACTTCAGTGATCGATATAAAAGAGTAAAATTGAGAATAATTGTTGTTGTCGGATGTACACGCGTATGGCAAATTATAAGGTCTGCTTTTAAGATCAGATTAAAATTACAATGCATATTTCGTTTGGAATTCTATTATAAAATTATGTGACGTAGGAAATATTGTAAAATAAGATTTTACAACTGTGGGGAATTATATTTGCTTCTAAGATTAGATTAAAATCGTAATGCATGTTCCGTTTGGAATTTTATTGTAAAATTACGGAGTAAGTAAATATTTCAAAATAAGACTTTACAACTGCATGACCGCGAAATAAAAATAATTTGATCGACACGCACGATAATTTTACTTTCAGCCGTGATTTAAATGTCGCGACTACCAGGAAAATTTGAAGTTAACAAGTCAGCGATAAAGCAATACGTCTTGAATACGATAAGAATAAATGCTATACAAGTAGCAATTAGCAAAAAGAGAGAGAGATGTAATTTATTACATACGCTGGAATAAAATCCCTTAAACACAGCAAGAGAACACAGGCGAGTGTATATTATAAATATACTTATATATAAATAATGCACAATTGCTACATACATCGTGCTGTATTAAGCAGCTAACAAAATAAAAAAGTAAAATTTTCAAAATTTTTAAGGAATTTTTATGACAAATTATAAATTGCATTTATGAATATATTATACATATTCTCTGTGTATCAATAAAAATAATATAAATTATAATCAAGGAAAGAGAAGTGCAAAGAAGAATTGTCTCGAGTAACTTGTCGTAATTTGCAATTTGTCATCATTGAAATCTACCCTCGAATCTTGAAGACAATCTCATTTCGCGTTCTTAGGCTGAAGCTTCCGATACGCACACGCTCACAATCGCTTTAATAGAGAATATAGTATAATGTCTAGCATTCTGTCTGTCTGCCTACAGCCGAGAACTCGGACCAACGAGCGATATAGATGGGATAATTGCAGATAATTTGCAGCGTCGATTGCTACGCGTTCCCTACTTCAGTCACCCTTCTCTCGCTGTTCTGTCGTCTGCCCCCCTCGTTCCCCAATTATCACTCCCCTTACTTCCTGCCTCGAACGTTCGTCCTTCCCCTCGTTCCCCTTGATTCATTTACTTCACCAAGGTGAATGAGACGCGCATCTTTACAGCCGTTTCTAACTAAGACGGTTACCGAAATCATCTGATCCTTAAACACCCAGCTTCGCAAATACGTCTCTCTAGATGCCTAATGTAATTATATCGCAGGTGTAGCTAAATGTAATTTATACTTCAATCCGAGAGAGAGAGAGAGAGAGAAGCTTCTCTTTTATGACCCTTTTTATGCTGCGAAAATTGCTTTTAAAGGAGTAATATATATAGATAACGAAAGAAACTTACGCAGTTAACAATTCAGAGTTTAACGCCATGTTGCTAAACTTTAGTTAGATAATTCCAGTGTAAAAATACAGTGCACCGTTGTGATAGTATACATTTAATTTAACGTTTTACTAACTCGTTTATAATTAAATACTAAACAACAGAGAGACAATCAATCTTAATGTACAATTTCTTCAATCGTCACTGTATATATTTAAATAGATAACATTAACGGATCTCTTCTGGAGTTTACTTATTCATTTACCGTATCGATATTTCCGAGAATCAACAACATCTGATGGCCACTTTCAGTTGGTTTGCCTGTGTAGTAAAACTAATATGAGGATTCGAACTCGAGAATAGTCGGATAAAATTGCCTATAAGCGCACAGAAGTCTTTCGTACTACTGTTCGCGCGAGCTGCGACTTATCGAAACTTTTTCGAAACTTTTATGAAAGGTCTTTTTCTCGCCTCATCACGTCGGGTTCTCTCCCTTATTGACTTTAAGCTCGGGTTTGAAAATCCCCGTCACTTCGTCCCTCTCGTTTTTCTCTCCGACGACCCTCTCGCCCCTTTCCCCCACGTCTTCCCCTTCTGCATTACATCCCGCCGACGGAATTCGACGCTTCGTGACTTAATTTGTTTACACGTTGTACGATTTGTCAACATAAGTTGGCAAATTTACCATTGCCTAAAGCGAGAGGAAATCGATTTCGCTCGATACCACAATTCGCACGTACTCCACGATTGTTAATCGAAAAGGGCGAGTAGTGGAAATTAATTTCAGTTACTGCACCGTATTAAAACTAAATTTGCATTTGTAACAGTCGCAACAAAGTCTGCGACAAATATAATGTAATTCATGAACAAATGTAATTAAACAGAATCCAAGTTACTTAAAATCATGTTTCTCATGTAAAATCGTATCTCTATAGAGTGCTCTATACATAGCCTATAATATTATTACACACACACACACACACACACACACACACACACACGCACACGTATGTATATATAGTACTAAAAAATTTACATATGTTGCAGATGAATATAACATTTCACAGATGAACTATATGTGTGTCTTTAAATGGATAGCTAGGATGGATTTGGAATATTTAAAACTTCAAAGTGTATATATTATATATCCGTTCTCTATATAATCCTTTGATCACTCTATATAATTGTACACACAAAAGGACATGAATAAAGCTCATAAAATAATGCTTTATTATCTATTACTATTATCGGTACATCATTGACTGCTAGTTTACTAATTTACGTACATATTGATATATGACCCTAACAGAAATCCAATTTAATACTGGTATAGTAATTAATTACTTAGTATGAGTACTAAAAGCTATAAACGACAGCGCTTTTAATACTCAAAATAAATAATTAATCAATTAATAAATAATATTTGAATTTCTCTCTGTAAGGGAATAAGATACATTTATTGGAACATAACCTACTTAGTATCAGAACAATAATTATAAATTGCACAAATGTCATTAAATATTTATAGTAAACTTAAGTATACATGAAAAAAGCAAAATATGAAATGCTTTTATGAAAGAGCAAAAAAAGGAGAAAGTTTCTCTGTAATATGTATGATATATAATACATAGAATAATAAATAATTTGTTACAATATTAACCGATTGCTGTAGTGTAATATTTACATACGAGTATAAGAAACCAAAAGTAAAATCAACTACGTTAAATTAAGTAAAATTAAAATGCTGCAATAATTAATAACGGATCAATATGTTCGTAAAAGTGTTTACGAATAAAAATGCAATATCATATTAATTTTTTGATCACTTGATCTCAGAAAATGATATAAATTTGATATTTCAATCTTAAGATTTTAACTCATCTCTACTATTATTAAAATATGATGAATTAAAATATATATTCTCGCGAAGTATTTTTTGTGCAATTTCACATTGATAGAAACTATAAATTTTATATTACATATTACAAATTAAAAATATCTGTACTATATACGCACACTTTATCGCGTTAAATTTCTAGCAGATTGATTATAACAGACGTTTTTGGAACAGTAATGAAAGAAGAATCTTCAAAAATATTTTATCACGAAATCGAAATTGCTGACATTGCAGAAATTGATCTTACAAAGTGTATCGCTCTCATAACAACGTCTTTAGATAAGATAGGTCGGAGAGTTTGCGACCATAATCGTTGTCAGCATGGAGAAACTTATGATTGAATGACCGGACGAGACCCACACGACATCGAATGACGGTTATGCGTCACGAGAGGATCGGCAGAAGGCAACGATAGCGTTTTCACGACACTCATTTCCGCCCTTTAGCGTGACCTCTTTATCGATTGACCTCTGATCTCGAGAACCCTCTTGTATTTTATACAGTCCCGTCTAAATTAAATAGAATCAGGATAATTCGATCCTCTCTTGTTCGACCGACTATTTTGTACGCACGGTATTTTGCCAGTTAAAAAAATTTTTTTTTCCTAAGAGAGAAAAGAGGAAATAGGACGGATCTTGCAGGATATTTTTTAAATGAATTATTGAATTTTATACAGATCTTATTTATATGCATTTCTTTATAAATAGATATACAATTTTAAAAATAATGAGATATCTTACCAAAAATATCGAAATTTAACAATTTTTAAATAAATAAGCTGTACTTAAATGATAGCCTTTTAAATTTCGAGCTAATAATAAAAATAACTAATAAAATTTTATTCGTTATTTGATCATTAACTTGAATAAAACCTCTGAATTTAAGATCCAGTTTTATTATAGCTTAACGTTAAAATAAAATATAAGTATATTTTTAAATATAAAAATAGTAGAAGATAAATTATAAAGTACCAATTTATAAAAAAATTAATGTTGAGAATTGAAGAAATATAAAGAAGTGATTTCTACAATCAAATTTTACTAAGAATAAAATTTTAGTTCTTCAATTCCAACTGTCAACTGTTATTGTCAAATTCAAAGTTAAATTTGATTACGTATATTATACTCAATACTGAGAGAGAGAGATTTCTTTTCAAAATATTACATAAAGAATACGTTTATTTAAAGCGTTTGACAATTTTTTTAAATGTATACTTTTATAAAAAAAAATTAAATAAATCTGTAAAGCATAAATTAAAGCATATCTATTGTTCATATTATATATAGAATTAGAGACATCTGAAAATTGTTAAGCTACAGCAAATCGTGATTTATTATATGTACGAAAAAGTCGAATGGGGCGCGTAAATGTGTAAATAGACAGTGCCAATATACACATGCACAGTCGAATCTCGGTTTATAGGAGTGTTTTCATCCTTGGAAAGTAATCAAGATTTCACTTAACATCGTGCAATTCGCTTTCGAGAATAACAACGGTTATGTGCGAGCATTGGCTCGACCTTTATTTAAATAAAGATTCGTTTGAATTATCATGCAGTATACATTTCGATAAATATAGCAAAGCTATCGTAAAGTAAAGTTATTGCAAATGTAAAGTATTTTAAACGTTCGTCTGTTCTGTTTTCAGTTTCTCTTTTTTTAACTCTTCGCAAGAAAATGAAGTTAAAAGAATCTCAGAAATAGATTTATGATAATTCGATACAAGACTGAAATATATAGCTGATAAATAATTATTATAGTTTTATAAAATTAGATAGATTATCTTCTTCGTTAAACGCGTTAAATCGACGGCACAGAAAAACCAGCGGGGTATAGAGCGAAATGTTGACAGGAATAGTTAAGGAATTTGCGCCAGATTACAGAACGGTGGTAAATTCAAGGAGCTAGTCTTCAGCAGTTCGCATAGTGCGTTGTCCCGACCTCCCGAGTATGTATGTAGATGTATAACCGCGCTGCCAGCTGTAAATTAGTGCCCCGACTAATTGGGGCACGAAATAGGATGATCAAATATGGAAAGCTAATCCGGTATTCTCCGCAAGATTTTAGTAATCCGCTTCTCTCAGCGAACGGAGATCTTTGGATGTAAGATATGAACGTAATATGTACCGAAGATACCTTTCACCATTCTATTTCTGTTATTTTTCGAGTGCTCGTTCCTAAAATAATAACTTAACGGGAACAATATATTCATCTTCATATTTTTTTTAAATCGTACGATCGTTCCCGTTCGACGCGACTTCCATTGAAAGATTAATATTGCGAGTAAATGACCGAAAGGAATCGATAAATCGATCGAAATTATTCGTACAGTATCCTTGCAAGAGCAATTAGTTATACATAATCCGTATCAGACATCTGACGTATCTGATATGTTATTAATAATAAAACGATATTTTTAGTTTATCCTTTCTCGAATATACAATCTAGATTTGCGGATTGCTCGAAGGTTGCAGTCATATGAAATTCTTGGCAGGAGCCACAATAAAAAAGAAAAAGCTACGAGACTCCTTCAGAGGAGCAAGATGGAGAGACAATGAAGGCGGGCTGCTGGTGAAAGAACGGTGGTGAGCGCGAAACCCACGCGGGCGAAAGAAATGATTCAAAGTGGGATAAGAACTGCAGTGTTGAATTAAGGTTGCGTGCTCTAAGCGAGTGTGTATTCATGGGCGGGTGCAGAAAAATTTAATATACAGGCCGTCGGTCAAATAACTCGTTGTGCGGACTCTATAAGAAGCTACACGAGCTTGTCGCGCCCACGAGGATGGAGAGACGACACGTGGGAGGAATGCCGGACAAAATAATAAGTTAACGTGGTTATCGCTCGCCGACCGTGATGTTCATATATTCTTAGAAGCAGACGATTATAATTAAGCACACGAGAGAGAGAGAGATATTCTCGTAAAATTGTATCAATTAACTGCAATGTTATGTCGTTCGACAACGGAATGAATATTTCACATCCGTTTGCTTCTATAAGCTTCCAAATTATTGATTATTCTGGTTTATTTATCTGAAATGTATAATAGAAATTGAATAGTTATACAACTATAAAAATTGCATAAGTTTGTAACACCATTAGAAATGTCTTCATCGATTAACTAAAATTTAACATGTGATTTTGTTCAGATTTATATTTATTTATATTGAAATTTCTCAATAAGTCACATTAAACCGCTGTTGATACAATAAAATAACAAATTAAGATACAATAGATTTTCATTGATTGTCGATATAAGAAAGCATCGAAAAACTTAACGGATGAACGAAATAGGGGTGTTTTAAAATAACATAAGTTTATTTCAACCTGAATATACATTAAGTTGATTAAGTTTAGCAAAACATTTTAACTTATACTTCTAAGAATAACGAATTTAGGCCAATTATTGTGTAAAAATAATTGAACTGTTTAAAAAAAGAGAGAGGCACATCAAGTATCATGTAGACGTGAGAAATGTTGTGCTGTAAAGTGGTAGAGAAAAAAAGAATCGTAAAGATCAAGAGGAGCTGATGGGAAAGAGGAGGGAGGAGAAAGCCGCTCGATTCTCGAAGGCTGATAATTTACGGACTAGCGTGATCAGGATCACCCTCTCCGCGATTTAGGAGCCAATTTCCAAAGTGCGAGGCGTTGCTCCTACTTAGACGTTACTCGCTTTTAGAGGGGATCGAACGGCATGACGGAGGATAAGAGGAAGCAGCATGGAGTAACCGCTGAGACTCTCTGCCGATGGAAGCTTCAATTTCAATTTAAATAGTTCTTACCCACGGTCAGCAGTCTTTCGTTTCGGCTAATGCGCTCGCTCTTCGAAACGCGTGCGGGATACGCACCCACTAACGTACTTACGTACCTATCGGTAAAAAGGATCGTGAAAGAGGATCGACCCTAGATAGGCAAGGAGGGGTTAAGATAGCGGATACAGAGTTGTGCGAAGGGCTGAGAACTGCGTGATAAAGAGAGGCAGGGGATTGGAAATGGAAAAAAGAAAGTGAGGACAAGAAGTTGAGAAAAAGGTTTCCAGAGGAAGAGAGGAGAGAGGAGAGAGGATTCGGTACTTTCTTGCCTCCGCTAAAATCCAATATTCGAACAGCGAGAGGAAGAATCTCGAGGTGAGCTCCATCTCTCTACCATTTAGTTCTTAGAAATTTATATCGCACCGCAATTTATCTCGCGTTACGCCACCGCGCTCTTCGATACAAATGTAATAAGACGGTCCGGCAGGGGGGCGATAAATCAGATCGCGTTAGCTTCAGATGTCGTGAGGATCGTTACTGCCGGTTGCGCTTTCCTCCCTCTTGAAAGGCTTAAAGAGGAAAAGATCGTGATGTATACCTGAGCGCGTTTTACGACACGCGTTCCCTCTATCTCTCAGTTGTTTCGCATAAAACCCCTTAAGATCCGCACGAATCCATGATGATATGATTATATCGAACGAATCGCGTGTTTGAAAACGTGTTGAAAAACAGATCGAGAACACGAGATGTGCGTATATCTTTATCATGCTTTAATCACAGTTCGTTCACTAGAAAGTTACATTTTATTCGTGGTTTCTTGTATTTATTTGATAAAGACTGAACAATTTTTATTCAATTGGAATGATAACTTTTCAAAATATATCTTCAACAGATTTAGAAAAAATTCATTGATATGAATATTTTATTTATCTTGAGAATAAGTATATAATTCAACGCGATGTTATATTATTAAAATCGTGTATGATAAATAATTGATTAAAATTAATACTAACTGTTTCTAATTACGTTGATTAAAACTCACTTACGTTAAATTATATAGTTACTGATTCTTAAGATGAATAAAATATTCATGTGTGTGTAAATTTTTTTATACTAAATATATGTTATATAATACTTATCGATAAAATTCTAATAAATTATTTTTATACTGTACAAGAAAAGTTGATATCAAAGATAATATCATTTCCTTACTTCACGAGTAATACAACTTAAAAAATTATATTTTTTAGTAACGGGGAAAAACTATTTTTCAACTTGACAGAAAATTATTAACTAATCAATATATATATTCGATCACCAAAACTGTCTTAATTCTATTAAATAATCTCTGTAGAAAATTCTTCTTTTTATTTATAAAAACGATATAACTCAAAATGTGTCATTCTTACAGAAGGCATTATGATCTCTTTGAAAATCTTAAGAACGACACAAGTATTACTTGGCGGACTGTAAAATTAAATTAGTTTACTTATGATAATTGATAAAATCCTTCTGTCTAATTTACTCACGGAATAATTCAAAAATTATATTTTAAAGTAAGTATAGGACATAAAGAAATAATATTTTCGATAAAAAAAGAGCGGCTTAAACGACTAATTCAATCCTCTCTCGCCCCCACCAGTGCCAGCGTGTAGCAAAAAAAATAAAAAAGGGGTAATGCGAACGAGTTCTTGCGGCCAACCTTATTTTTCATTTTCATTTAATATCGCGATAGAGTGCTCAGAGAGAACACTGCCGCGGGGAGATAATAGCGGAGCACCGACCGCGAGCTTCGAAAGTGGTGAGGAAGAGAGACGGGGGACTCTGCCCCTTCGCACCAATTAAATCTAATTACTCCAATTCCCGTAAGGGTAACGTCCATCTAATTATCGTTTGACCGAAGCACGTATTAATGACGGACATCGTGGTCTCTCGTATGCGTTTATGCGTAGGCGCGAGCGGAGTGCATAGCTTAAGGCAAATTCACACATTTCGATTTTCGCCATCGTTGAAAATGAAAGAGAAACGAATTGTTATAGGAGTAAGATCGTTGGATACTTGAATAAACGGAATAGATGGGGAAAAATGCGAAAAGACTTGATTGAAAACTCTGTAGAAAATAAACAATAAAGAGATCACAAAGCGATGGTGATTCGCAATATTATATTAAATTGTTTTGATTACTAAAAATATCGAGGATATATGTTTGGCTCGTAACTCATAATATCGATTGGTGAAAGCTATTCTGTTCTACTTCACTTTTTTGCCACTGTTTGATATTATTCATGGACAGTTCTTTAGTTTCAAATTAAAATATCATCCTTAAAATGAATGGCATTGCGATTGTCTCTCCATATTTTTACCTCGTCTCACACATATGAGAAATGTAAAAGAATAACACGTCAATGAAACAGACAGAAGAGACAGATTGGACAATATATTCCAAAAATTAAAGATCAATAATTATTAGAAAATTATTAAATATTAATAAATCTGTTATATTAATAGAAATATTTATACGTAATATATTAATATTATTGATTGAACAAATATAGAAATGCAACATGCTCTTTTCAGACATTTTCAGAAGATACGTTTAAATGCTTGTAATTTATCATCCGAGACTTTTGTGCTAGAGTAATTTATTTTCTGCGAAACAAGAACTTCCGGCATACCGATTGTGAATGATTCAACCGAAACGATCGTCGAGAGTCAGCCGTATGACTCGGCTTTAGTATATGTGCGTGCACACGAGGCATATTTTAATGAACAAGGAAAGAGGGCGATGGCGCGTTATATCGCACCGGTGGCCGCCGGCCGGGGCCAAGCCGCGAGGGTCAACGGGGGTTAAATCGCTCCCATAACGAGCCGGCCGGCTGCTGTTACGGGGACCTGTGCTCCGTAACTCGATGCAGACTTGACTTATGGCTATCTCCGATCAACATTCCTCGGTCAAGACGTTTCGTTGCGCAAAACTGCGTTTTTTTCCACACGGCGAATCGCAACGATGTTGTTTCAGGCAGCTTCTTACAAATACTAATGTGTATCGATCAGCATTAAACAAAATTAGAGAAAAATATAAATATATTAATATTAATAAGTTTTTTTTTATTAATATTAGATTTTTATTAATAATAATTATTAATAAATTTAATATTAATAAAATATAAATTTTCTATATTTTTGTATGCTATACAAAGCTTGTGCCGAAAGTAAAAATTTCATTCGCCTCAGATATACACCAACGAGCACTTGTGTGTGGTGAACATCGAACGCTGCAAAAATGGAAGTGTGGAAAAAATGTGAGGTCAGGATAAAAATATTCATAATAGCGCACACACGGATATGCATTTACAAGAATATGTTATATACGCGAAGAGTATGTTTATGGATCGAATTAAGATATTGTAATTACGAAGAAATTTTCATCGATCCAAAGAAATAATTTTTTTTAATACGAGCAAAGAAATATAAAATTTATTTCAAACACGAGCTTTCTTCGTTTACGCATCAGTTAATACATATTTTGTTCTCTCCCTGGTCTGGCTAAATAAAAGCAGAGAGGCACCAGTAATAACAATCTGCCACCCGCTCCTTGTGAACCAGCATTAAACACGGTGCCCCGATCGAGCAGAAATTATAGCCACACCCGCACTTTCCAGCTCGTGCATCGTGCGCTCCCTCCGTGTAAATAAGAAATACATCGTTTGTCATCATTACAGCTATCTATTACAGTGGCAAATAGAATAGGGCCAAATAATGAGTGTTGCAGGGTATTTTTCCCAGCTATATACATATCATCTGAAGAAAAATGCACTTATTTCATTCCGTGCGTGTCCTTTGTATGATCCCCATACTTATTTATAAGCTAATGAGAGTATATTCGCTGTTATTGGTGCGATCAAATATAAGATATATTGTAGAGAGAGAGAGTATAAGAATAAAAAAAATTAAATCTCATTAGCCCCTTTCATTCTTGTTATTTGAAATTTTCGAGAGTCTACTTTTATTTGAATTGTTTATTTATAAGCTATAAGGAGAATATAATAAAATTCGAAGAATGAAAATTAACGACAGTAAAAATTGTAAACGGGCTTACATGAAAGATTTTCTTAGTTATCGTTTTCAAGAATTACGCTCTACTATATAATATGCGCAAATTTAAATCAAGTAAAAGAGACTAATATTAAAAAGTATTAAATATTAAAAATTAAAACTAAAATTTTTATTTTTTTTCTCATTTACAGTGAAAAAAGTCTACAATATTCAATTCAATTATTAATCTAAAGAAACAGTATTTTTATAATATTTAAATACTAAATCTTATATAGGACCGTACATGTGAGAAGCACAACCAATGAGAAATTGCCTTTAATGGTCGAGCTAGATTTTAGGTGCTAAGTATTATAATTCCGCGTGAATTTATATATTATAATACGTATGTAGTCCTTCAAACCGCGCGCCGAATAATTTTTCGGTCTTGAAACGCTACTCTACGAAACTACCGTAATAATATCACGAGTTAAATTATTTATACCAATTTAACAATTTTGATGCTCATAGCATCTTGGATCTTAATAATGTTGAATGACATATTAAAATCTATGAATGATATATTAAACATCTGTAAATAATTAATTTATATTGCGAAAAATATTACTTCGGTCGGGAGAATATCAGAGATCCGGGCTCGACTCCCGGCTGAGGTAATATTGTTCGCAATATAAATTAATTATTTACAGATTTTTATAATATATCATTCATAGATTTTAATATGTCACTCAACATTATTTAACTCGTGATATTATTACGATAGTTTCGTAGAGTATAGCGTTACAAGACCGAAAAATTCGGCGCGCGGTTTAAGAGACTACATACGTAATATACATATAATTCACACGGAATTATAAAAGCACCTAAGATTCAGCTCGACCGTTAAAGGCAATTTCTCATTGGTAGTATTTTTATATCTGTTGCTCTACATAATTTGTCTCGGTCCACTACAATCGCATCGCGATTAACACGGAATTAAAGGACATTAAAAAAGTCAAATTGCGCTAATAATTATCCAATCTCTTCTCGTCGTCCTGGCAGCATTTCATTCGAGTTGTATAACCTGATCAAGATGTAAGAATTTGATGAAAGACATAACGTCTCAACTTTATCTCAACCACGCGCGCGAGCATGCGCGAATGTTTCCGAAGTCGATTAATATGCTAATTTGACTACTTCCGCGAAAGTTAAATGCCCGACGTCGTCAAGGGCTTAAAGGGATACTTATACAGGGTCATAGAGATTAGCGATTATAAGCCGGCGGATGGTAGCTGGTTATTAATACTAACTCAAGTCGATCCTCGGCACCTTTGCGAACTTGCTCCTGGACTTTCGATATAATTGATAGACTTTTGGCTCCCTTTTACCCTGAAAATTCTAGTTATTGATACGTTTCAAAAAAGCCCCGACAATTAGATATGAGAAAAAAAGATATGGGAGAATACGGGGGAATTCCGTAGTTTTATATTTATTTATCGTCATCGTTCTCTTTTCTACGTTTCGGTTACAAGTTCTTCAAAGCCGGCCCTTTCAAATATTCAAAGGGCATGCCGGCCAAAAGGAAGAAACATTTCACAACAGAATCGTTACTTAAAGCACGCTCGGAAAGGCAAACAAATAATACTCAACTATTCATATCACTTCTCGCCAACTCTACGATATTCTAATTACCGTCGACTGAAACTGAATTTCGCATCACCCCGGGCATGAATATTCTTCTCTCCAGCAACCTGCCCGACCGTACCCTTTCCCGCTCCGCCCCGTTCCGCCGTCAAACCACCCTCCGCCGACCCTGCGTCGACCTTCCGCCCCCGTGCTGAGCGAATCTCCGAGCTGCGCTGCATAAATCACTCCGTCCACGGCCATTACGGACAAAACCAACGTTATCCCCTTTCCTTCATCCTGACGAGACTTCGAAATATTTTCTGCGCCCCAGATGGGAATATAGCTCTTATACGGCAAGTAATTCTCATGTATACATATAATACGTATGACAGTAGAAAAAAGAAAAGTTATCAGATTCTACTCATCGAGACTCCTTGACAATTCATTGGACCACGAAACCCCGAGCGAAATGAGAATACACGTATCGCTTTACCGCATAAGTATATCGTACGTTATGTAGACGGAAAAAATAGAAAAGTTTTGTTGTAGTATCTAATAATTTGAAAATAATTTTGTCGAAACATCAAATACTTATGTAGGACTCAAACTGGTTGTTAGAATATCTTTTTAGAACATTACTCGTGTTGACACAAGTCCTACAAATATATATTTTGATGGTCCAGCAAAATTATTATCACAAATCTGTATCTAAGTTTTTAAACACTTTAGTAAAATATATGGACCGTTTCCGTGTTCATACATATAAGATGTATTTTCGTTCGTAAACATGTTTGAAACAACAACGAAAATAATAACGTCAAATGTACAAATTCGAACGGAGAGACGCACAAAAGGCACGGTTTGATCCGAAGCTTAATTTAATTTTGAACGCCCAAGATATAATATAATACGGAACACATATAGTATGAGTTAGATTGAAATTCTCTTTCATGGGAATATCACCACATGGCTTATAGTCTTAATCATGAGCGTACTCTCAATGATCGTATAGATATCCATCAACTGTGACATCACAATGGTTTTTATAGTTATTGGAGATACGAGCATGCTTATTTTGATTATCTGCACACAACATCAAATGTACTCATTTTAATCATTATTTCTTTATTAACATTTCTGAATCTTTTTCAAGATGTTGATTTTAGATTAAGTAAATAATACGTTATTATATGTTTCGTTATAAAGTGTGTGTGGGTAGGTATATATATATGTATGTATAAAATATGTTACATGTGTTATGATTATAATATATATAAAGTAGATTAATTTCTTTGTTCCATTGGAAGCACGCGAAAGAAGTTAATCTACTTTATATGTACATGTTATAATCATAAAATATTTAACATATTTTATGTTATACATAAATACACACTTTATAATCCTTAACCCACTATTAATTATATTGATCCACGGCGTAGCTTGTATTTCACTCATTTTTATTTATACACTTTTCCTAATGACGTTTTTTAATCGATACTGTTTCTTTATGCCAAGAACGTACTTAGATTGCGAAAACCATAACTATAGTTGCGAATTAAAAGTTCAAAAAGAAATACGAAGGAGATGAAACAACCAAATAATTTGTAAACTTTTATGGCAATGTTATCGCATTTGCAATCTCGAGAGACGACGAGAGTCCAAAGATACGCTTCCGCGAGTCGCACATTCCATTGTGGGGATGAAAAGGGATAAAGGGGAAAGGAAAAGAAAGGGCGAGATTTTCGTCCTCAGTTGAGATTTAGCGTAGCATACCGGAAACTATTCCAATTTATTCGACCGTGATAATTAATGGCGTGCTCTTTAGGTCCTTTTATACTTAATTCTCACGTATAGTGGCCGGGTGAAAGGAGACTGGGAAGCAGAAGAATATTGGCATCCCCCGGAGGAGCGCGCGAGACGCACTCTCGCCGTCGCGTCGCCGTCGCGAAGAAGAACCGCGTCAACCGGAAAGCAGCGCGCGGGCGCACATGCCTCCCGTGGGATAATCGAGGAGGCCGTGATGAACGATGCGCTTCTTCCCGCGGGATGTACGAGCGAAACGACCGAGAGAAAGAGACGCCGCGGTCCCTCCTCCGCTCCGGGTTCTCCAAGTTTTCCCTCTTCCGTCCGTAATACGCCGCACGAAAAGTGACAACGGCCGCAGAGGTGAAGCAGGCGAAGTGAAGAAAGAAGGGAGAAACGCGATGACGGCAACCAAAGGGAGGAAGGAGTGAGAAGAACTGAAGAAAAAAAAAAAAAAAAGAGGGTCACCGTCACAACGCATACAATGTAAGAAGGTACCTCGGCGTAACATAAAATCGCCATTACCGCGTGGTCGTACGGCCGAGTTACGATGGCGGTACGAACGTCTTCTTACACTCTCGACGGTCCTATAAATAAATACGCCGTTCCATCTTACGTACTTCGACGTCCGCTGTTTTCTAGCACGCGGCGCGGCCGCAAAGCTCCACGGCGAAGCTCTTGGCGTAGTTCCACGACGAAAAATCCCAGGGCGACGTCAACCTCGCCCCTCCCCGACCGTGCGCGACGCGGCGCGAGAACGAACGACAATGCGTGTCGACTTCTAGTTATTGAACCTTCGATGCGCCGTGAGGGATCTGCCATCGAAGGGCGAATGCTGTCACTCATTGTCTGCTATACCCTTACAATCGATTTTTTCCTCGCATATACAGATACCATGGATATATTCCCAATCGAACGTGACGCGAATTCATCTTCGTGACGGCGGTATATATCTGACCTTTGCAGCTTTGTAACGAAGTCTTCGTTGTAACCTTTAATGGCTCTCAGAGGAAATGGACACAGTTGGGTCTGTTAAGCTTCGAAGAATTCTACCACGATATCTACAACCGGACACAGCAGTTTCCTTGTTCAATTAAACGCGAATGACTCATTCGTAATCGTACTCCAAGAAAGGGACTTGATGTTGTATGTATTTCGATATAGAATGACTCTTTCGGGACGAGTTCCCTTCTTTACCGAAAGATTTCGAGGATTATTGATAAGCCCGGATGTCTTGGCTAGAGTCGATTTGTGTACCGCGACAGGTTAATTTCGCGTTTTCATCAGTGTGACATTATTGCACAGAAATATCTGCGAGGTATATATATATATATATAAAATCCACAATTTGTAAAATTATTCAAAAATTCGTTATTTCCTGCCGCGTTACTATTTACAGATCCGCGTACGAGCATTTAAGAGATAATCGAATTTAGCACTCCGGAGGCGGCAGGAAGGACTCGAGGTGCGCCGGAAGAAGATTGCACAAAGAGAAAGTTCCGTGAAAACAATTCGTAATATTACCACCCGAGGAAATTGTATTAACCAGAAATGCTGATGTATGAATTAGTAAAATTGCGAACAGTCGTTTATGTTTAAGCGTATTACTTCTACATATCTGACACAATCGTGGATAGAGTCTGAATTTTGAGAGAGAAAGAACGAGAGTAATGAAATTATATACGGATTGAGAGAAAGTTGAATTATTTCTCATAATATAATAGATGTAATATTCTTATAATGCAATAATAAATATATATGTATCTTAATATTTATATTATTTTGGAAAAATCTTTGCAGTATTTTAAAATGATTATTAGCATCATTATTAAATTACGACGATTGATACATTTGTGATGTTACTTTTTCAGTTTATAATTGTGTTTCAAGTCCGAATCAGAATGCAATTAATTAATAAAACTGAAAAAATATATTTGTAATTCTATATATATATGTGAATATTTAAACATCAAAATCTGCTTCCGAAAATAGGAGTGGTTCTTTTATTTCATTTATTTTCATTAGTCTAAGTATATATAATTTCCACTTATAATTATTTTAGGAAAAGTTTTCGAAACGATTGCGAGAGCTTCTCCTACAACGAGAAAGAAATTGAGCAGTGGCAAAGAGAGAAAAATGTTATAAAGTACGTTGTCGAAAAGAAACGATAAGAATAAAAAAATATTGCAAGAGAAACACTGAGTTAACGGTCGTTTAGTCTCATCATAAAGCATATCCTGCGTCTATTCACTCTCTTTCTCGCTACGTTTTCACCCAAAGCAAATTCTATACTTTCGTGTTTCTCTCTCTCTCTCTCTCTCTCTCTCTCTCTCTCTCTCTCTCTCTCTCTCTTGCGCATCCAATAATTAGACGCATCCGTTGGCCGTTATATATCCATCTAGATAATATTACCTATTATTTTATTTAGGATATGATATTCTTATTATATGAACATCCAGGATTTTCTCAGAGGAGAAAGGGGGAAGGGATTATTAATAAATTGTTTTTTTAATACTTTAGAATTTTAATATCTTCTTGCTCTTGAATTTAAATGGAAAAAATAATAAACTTTTATTTTTTTCTTGAAAAAATAAGCAAAATATAATTATTAAAGATTACAAAATGTATAATTCTTTCTTCTTTAATATTACTATTAATATTGATTATTATTATTATTATTTTTATATATAAAAAATATTTATAATCATTTTCAAAAAAAATAGAAATTTTTTTTAATTCAGAAAAAATATAGAAAGACCTCCTGTATGAGAAACATTGTTAAATATGACTAAAAATGATGCTAAACTAGTTCAATAAAAAAAAAAGGAGAAATGATGCAAAAACTAAAGGAGATTATTCAATAAAATTTACAAAATTAAAGAATTATGTAAAAATTTTTCTTATGTATCGCGGACATTCTTTCAAAGCTTTAACGAAAGTTCCAAAAATTATTTATATAATCCGAGGAAAAAGTACGTATTTTGTATAACAAAAGATATATTTAGAGTAAAAAATAAAGAGTTTTTTATATATATTTTTTTAAATAAACAAATAATTAAATAATTTCAAAATGGGAGGATTTAAACCCTTCAAAGTTCGCACCTGGATATGTCCATGTTCTTATTAATCATACCGATAAATTGGTTTCGAACTGGGTAAAAGGATCCCTTTTCGTTTCTCTTCTCTCTTCCCTCTACCCTTTCATTCTCAAACCTTCCCCTTTTATTCCAGCGACATCCGTCTTCTTCGCTTGAGAGCAAAAAGGTTGAACAAAAATACATTGTCTGTCCCGTAACTCGATACAAGTTGAGCCGCGTGCGTTCGCTCACGTCGACAACGAATGGGACGCGGTCGATACTGTTACGAAGAAACGCTGTACTGGAGAAAAATTCACGCACAGAGATCGTATGAACTGTTGGATTCTGGCAGTTTGTTCCCACGTAGGTGGAGAAAGAACTGATGTTTTCGATTGTTTGCACGCAGTTCCGAATGCAATCGGTATCGCCTCTCCCCAAGATAACGAGAAACCTTTCTCGCGGAACGCGCAAGTTCACGTTTTGCGCTCCCCGGTTAGCGAAGTGGAAAGTGGAATTCGGCGTATAAACGAGGAATAAATAAAGGGCCATGCGCGCAAACACGGGGATTGCATAGAAATCGCGACGCTCGTGTCACATTCTGAACGACGCCGATCTCAATGTTTGCGTAAAATCCTAACTCGCCCTGCTCCATTCGCCAATGGGGGAATGCGGGTCTCGTAGAAATTTTCTAGTAAACCGTGCAACGCGACTAATGCCCGGTGATTCATTCAAAACGATATTTTTAACGCATCCCCAAAGGAACGGAGAAAATTCAGCGGGCTTAATGAGCGCAAAAGACTCGGTATAAATACTGCATAATTATTACACTCCGCCAGTTTCGAAAGTTATGCTCGGGCTGCTATGCAAAAAAATGCGTTCAGAAAATCTGCTGAGAGATTTAGCGATATAATTACAAATGCAAATTTCATATATATATATATATACTACTTAAGGATCAGAGAGCAAAACTCTCGGCAGTCGAAATATACGGAATATTTTTAGATAATAAAATTTATTTTCAGAACACAAACGTTACGTTCAGAGAGATATGAATATTTATAACAGCTGATTAATAAGAGAATTCAGAATATTCAGTTGATTAACACGAGAATATATTTTTCAGCAAGATAATCTGGAAGAAATGTTTATCTTTGCGTTTAAGTTTAAGTTCATTACACATTTATTCATTCATTTTCGTTTTTTTTTTGTTAAAAGTTTTTTTGTCAAATTTCGAAATAATATTCAAGATTCATATCAAGTAAATTTATTTTTTCATTACACGTTGTATACATGTTTATATTAAAAGCCGTTAAAAAAATTTTCTTTCAATTTAAGTAATTTTTATTGTTACTATTATGTAATTATTTACGTATTAAAAAAAAACCATTAATTATCATTTTGTTTTTAAAAAATTACATTCAAGGCTCTACTTCTATTTATAGATATACTGTTATTTCGTCCGACAACCGGCATGGGCAACAGCTAATATACTGACATCAACTCAATTAATTGTCTCTAATGTGTGCAAGTGTTACATGGAAATTCAACGTATGACGCATCGTTCCTATCTCGATTTGACGAAGATAATGAGTCGACGACGGCGAGGGGAGACAACCATTGACACATGTATGTATAGTATATGGATACAACTTAACATATATACGTTCGTATGACTCAATGGGAAAGCTCGCATACATGAGGTCAGCCAATGTCTCGATATTCATAAGGTCAAAGCAGCTGCGCGAGTAATTTTGAAGAGTGTAATAAAAGGGTGCGAAAAACTTGTGTAATTAACGATCAAACTATTTAATTTTTTCGCGCACATACAAAAAATCATCGAAAGCTCTTTATAAAAATATAAAGATTATTCATGTATAAACCGAAATAAATTTATCCTAGCGTTAATTATACGTTAATAATAAAGCGGTTTATTTTTACAAAATGTGACGAACAATATACGTATTTATTTAACATATGTGTGTGTATGTGTGTGTACATACATATGCAAATATCATAATGATTTATAAGCTTTAAACTTGAAAATTTATGGTGACCATAGAAATTATACTACATGTACCTTGCTACAGTAATATTATGTTATATTTATAATATATTGTACATATATACGTATATACATATATATATATATTTATATGAAAGTATATATGCATAAGTATGTGTGTACATGAATGTAAATTAATTTAACATTAATCTAAATAATAATATACTGAATTATATCGAAATTGCTCGAGACTGCACTGTGGAAATTTAACGTGAAAAAACGGTAATAAAAAAAAAATAAAATTTATTTTTTAGAAAATAGCTTGTCCAAGACGAAATCAGGAGACGCGGTAGTGTCTCCGGCCATGTTCAAAAACTGAGAGACGCTACATAAGTCTCTTATCCCGAGCCACCAAAGTCCATTCTTGGAAGGTGCATAACTATTATAATAAAATATAAAAAATTTTGAATCAAACGTTATATGTCCTGAAAGGCGGCATCACCACGAGTAATTTGAGCCAAAAAAATTTTAAATCGGTCAAGCCGTTCTGGAGATATTAGAATATCACGAATATCTCCAACGACGTAAAAAAAGATGTAGCGCATTCATGTTGTGTCTATGAATACCGGTTTGAGTGTGTCATTCTCATGAAGTATAGCATTATGACTATAACGAGCAGTTAAAAGAAAATGTCAATTCAGTTGTTACAAGAATAAATCTTTAACTAGGAAATGAAAAGGAAAAGAGGCTAGTAATACAGAATACGACATTATGAAGTTAATACAATTGTCCCATGCATTTCAAAACTGTCTGTGTCTTATATACGGGCTTTATCGATGTTAAACAGTCGGTTAGTTGTTACTGATCAAACAGGAACTTTCATCCTGTCCAACTAAGCTAAGCACAGGTAAGCTTTCATCCCATTAATGGTTACCAACGTCCACAAATGCCCGTCGGCGGGCAGGCAGATGCGCGCGCGTAAAAGGTCATTGTAGCAATGTACGCTGACCTTTAATATCCGGTGTATAGCACGCGCAGTGTGACGGTGATGCAAGATTCCTATAGAACACTAGCGTCGTTTCGCGAAATTTAATCAACGTCAAGAAACTCAGTCTAATCTCAAGGTGATCTCATAATGAATTTATATACCCAACGGCGTCAGCCTAATTAGCTATTCTTTAAATAAATTATATATGTGTACATATATAATTGATACATGTCGACGCGATAATACGGTAGTTGTACCCGTAAAGTAATAACTTAAAAACGCCAATGAATATTAAATTATCATTTATATCACATTGAGAAAATCTTTCCTGAATTTTTCTCACCTTCTCCTAGCACCGTATCATCATTTTGGAGTCTTCTGGCCTTGTTCTCACGTTTTCCAGACTTGCGAAAAGTATCTCGATATATTCTTTCAAAAATGTTTAACCTATAATGTAAAAGAGTAATTACTTCGAGAGTAGTATCTAGCGAAGTTCTTTTCGTACAAATTCCGATTGGCAACGACGAGAAAAGTATTTCCCTTGATTTTCATATCAATGACGAAGAGAGCGAAGAAAACTCCCTGGAGATGATCGGTTGATTAAGCTATATTAAGTATTTTTTATTAAACACAAAACGCCGTCGCGCGCCAGCTTATCTCTATAAATACAACGGAGTGATATAAAATTAATACGTATATATTACTTACAATAACACGTAAGAAACCGTAAATTTCTTCTCTAAGGTAGTAAAGTATCTTTGTCGAAAGAAAAAAACCAACGATTGATATACTTATACTGCTACCTTATGCCAACGAGAAAGATGTAAGGTAGCTAGCATTATTTTGCCAACGAAACACAAGAGATTCAAGAGAGACAATGAATTTTCTCTATTTTGAGCGATCCTATCAGCCGATCGATAGAATCAATTACACGAGTTAATAGAGACTGCGGTTGAAAAAAAAAAAATGAAGCGCAATATATTCGCGGGCAATTACGTTCTAGTTATAGCAAGTAGACTAGTTTTTACCAACGCCGGAAAAAAAAAAAAGAGGATCTTATAATAGAAGGTATCGCGCGGCTACGTGATCACAGAAAATTTGATGCGGATCATTGAAGTGCGGCTTAATGCACGGTTCACGGCCAAGTAATTTGCTTTCGAGTTGCGTGCGTTAAATAGCGTATAGCCTTTCGGCTCGCAGACACGCACCAGCTCGTTGCCGCGCGCACGTAAAGTGTACAAAGAGCGGTTGCATTTTGTGTTTCCCATAGTCCAGATAATCAGGCTGAACGGTGGGCTGAATCGGGAAAGTCGATTATGTAAATACCTGCCACAGTATTTTGTGCCTTAAGTCGAGCAATCGTGAAATGGATGTGCGCGCGAGAAACTCGTTCATTACGTTGGCTGCTCCAGTTACACTGGCCGTTACGTAAAGTCGATGTAACTTGAATTAATATACAGCCGTCCAAATGAACGTTCCAATCACTCGCACGAACACGATATAATTATGAGAATTATTTATTGATAATGTAACGAGTTTCTCTGTAACGCGCGCAGATCGTAATTCTCTATCGCGATATTACTAATTTACGGAAATCTACACGTTATCCCGTCCATGTTAAGTGCTTCTATGAAAATATCCCGTGGGTACTCGTAACACGTCCACGGTATATATTTTTTTAGAACTGCCTCATAGCTATAACAGATGGGCCGAGACGCTTGAAATTAATCTACGACAATGTATACGTCACACGGAGAACAATCTCGTTAGAGGTGAGCTAAAATCCAGCTGGACCGTGGTCCAAGATAAATATCGTAAAGTAAATCATCATACGTCATATAAAGAAACGCAACTGCTCTCTGTGCTTTTGTTCTTAATCTTTAGAGTAGGTAATTTCAAATATGCAAACAAGTTCACACGTGGGATGTCCAGAACACCCCAAACAAAATTTTAATTTTTAACATAATTAATTTTTTTTCATTTTAAAGATTAAAATCCGAGTAAGTGTTACGTAACTTAAAATCATGTAAGATTGTGAAAAACATTTGTTGCAATCAATTTTTCACAACATAGTTAAACGAAATGTTCGAATGTATACTATAGTCTAGGCTATCCGAGTAATGCTTTTTATTTTTCTTTTCCAGAAGAATAAAGGTTCTAAAGAGGGACTATACCTAAGGTGCTGTGGCAACTCAATCTATCCACTTAAAAACAGGGTAAAAAAAAATATATTTCAACGCTTTCACGGAAGTTTCGCGTGATTTTGAGAGTCATGCGTGTCAAATCAAATTGTGCAGAGAATTAAGGTGAGCTTATCGGTAACGTCACGAAATATGCTGCAAGTATATTCCGTTTAGTAGTTCCGGTTTAACGTCAAACAGACGGCATTTATAGAGCTGTTTCAAGTACGGCACGGACAGAATGATGAGTCAAAGTTCTCGCGAGTACGGGTGCGACCCTCTCTGATTTCGATGTATCACCCCCAGTAGACCGTTTTTATTTTCGTGTGAAGGCAGTGTCTATATATATGTGTGTAGTATTTATGATAGCGTGCGCACAACTTAATGAGCTACGGACAGACAGCCGGTCGCTGACTCACTGACGAGGCACATCACATCGAGCGTTATGGTGCGGGCTCGACGAGCCCTCCAGGGAATACCGCGAACCCCTTCCGCGAGACGGGAGTCTCCTCCTCCCTTTGCCAGACTCGTAAACAGATCCATAGACGTAATTAAATGCGAGTAAGCGTCTGTCGGCCAGGTGGAAGCAAACCTTCGCGCCCAATCTTTCTCTGTCCTCCGTACAAATTGTACTTTTTTCGCACCTCGCGACGCGACATTGTATAATAATATGCAAACAATGTCGAGAAAAAAAGACTGTGAGAAACAAGAACGTGACAAAGAAATGAGAGATAATAACTCGAACGAGCCGTTATTTAAAAAAAAAAAACACGTCAGATTTTTACTCTTTTATTATAAAATTTTTATTGATCAATAAGACAAAACCGATCGTCAATTTTCGAATCATCAAATAATCGCACTGTAGCATAAAATCACAGTATAGGTGGATTACATTTTATTATCAATGTATTTTTAACTCTATTTACTTTCCGCTTCTCTTGTGTGTTATTATCGTTTAATTGCTTTATTCCAAAATTCACACATTAATTATCTATACGCTCGATGTATGGTATTTCAATAATTTAACAAGATTTATTTTCGCGAATCTATTGTTGCAAACGTTACGTTGTGTTACGCACAAGTCTGTTGCCGCCTGTCAGAAGTGAAGCGACGATCCTCTCTTTAGCAAGGGAGTTGTCTGTTCTTGGTATCAAAGCTTGGTATCAACGTAGACGTTCTTATATTTTTACGAGAGAAAGAGAGAGAGTTTTATTACTCGTTTCGGTTTGCGAGTGCTTACATATAATATTCGACGCAACTATCCAAAAAATATCGAATTATCATATAGATAAAGATCCTAGTGACTGTATTAATAAGGAGATAAAATCTGTGTATTATTCTATATTTATACTTATGTATAATATACAGGATGAATCAGAGTCGTTGAACCAGCTTTTTACACTTATCGAAAGTTATCGACTGCATATCTAATTATCTGCATATCTTATTATACATATTATAACTTTCTCATATGATAAAAAGTTGGTTCAACGACTCTGATTCACCCTGTATATAATTCTATTGTATTAGTATAGGATTAATCCACATGAAACATTGTTTTGTTTCGTCGGTGTTCGAAAAATACTGTTGTATATTAATATAAATATGAATTTAAAGAATTTATTTTATTAAACATTCAAGTGCTGGTACAATTAGAATAATGAAATGTACTAATTTTACTTAAATACTAACTAAGTAAAATTCATATATTACATTATTTTAATTGTATCAATAATTGAAGTTTTAATCAAATTTTTACCTTTTGATTTTCAATTTCTTATAATTATAAAAAAACACTATAAAATCAGGTACAAATACAACACAATATTTTAAAAAATTCGAAAATATAGACATTACATTTTATTCAAGATGATAAGAAGATGAATAAAAATATGATTATTCGACAGAGACTTGAAATTCTTTTCACAACTTCTTCTTTATTTGCCACTGGATACCGGATACTTGCCAGATATCCGGTACTATATCTCTAAAAAATATATCAGTCATAATAAAAGTCTTTAGGCCTTAATACCATTATATATACACATCATTTCAGTATAAAGTTTCGGACAAATATATTGCAGAAATCAGATATCCGGCAATCCTTCCCGGATCTGGTGCATCTCTAAATGTATTCTCGCGTATTTTGTTCATGTCGGAAGATCCCTCTCGCGCGTGTGCATATCAATAAGGACCCCAAGTGCATCCTTTTGTGATACATGGACGCATATGCGCGCGTTTCGCTTTCGTTCGCTTCTTCGGTCATTTTTCAACGCCAGCGGGGCCACGCCGCTGTGCGTTGTGACGTTAAATCAACGGCGCGGATCTCTGGGCGTGCGGATCGCGAGAGGAGACAGGAAAGGAAAATATAGCTCCGCCGTAACTATACCACGGGTTCCAGCAAATATATTTCCAACTAAGATTGAAAGTGGGTCGATAAGGGTTTACGTTATTGGGTCGGAAAGACCCGCGAAGGAGACGAGCAAGAGAATAGAAGTTCCGGAGTGAGACCGCTCGGAAGCTAGAGAGAAGGAGAGACAGAACAGCAGCATTTCCTACGAATAGTACTTAAAGCGACAATGCTCGCACCGATTACAAATTTTACGGTGCACTCCGCGGTGTGCCCTCACGGTCGGATTAAGGAGAGCTCTCGAACGGGGAACGCGATTTTCCCCGGAACGTTTCAAAACCACTGCGGAGAAGATCCGTAAAAGCACGAACGGGTCGATGGTACTCTGCATAACCGGCATGAAGAAAGCGAAGGTCCCGCGAGTGGATAGACTTTTAGAGATCTCTCAAAAATCTGCGACAAATTAATAACGCGTACAATGGGATAACGTTGGCTAAGTCGAAAGTTGGTTTTGGTCTAAATTTTGATAATGCCTAGACATCTTACGTCCTAGTTTTGTTACACATATATTACGTGTTGTCAAGATTCTTTTTAATTTAGGCTAAAGTGGCTCCATTTTACGATAACATTTTAAAGACGTTTCGATTGTAGCTGTCTAGGCATTTTTCAACACTTACGCCAAAAATATCTCGACTGGATCAAAATCATCCCATTTTGAGGTAACGTGGAGGAAACCGCTAAATACATTTTATACGGCGGACATCGAGAAGAAAATCCAAGAGATTGGTAACAAATCGACGAATCTCAGTAAACCTCTGTAACCTTTCGCGAAAACGGTGCGAAACGGTGGTTTACTTGTCCTCCCCTTGGAGGCGAGCCAAAATAGGAATTGGCTATTGACCAAGGCAATGGTACCTAAATTACCACTGGCGCTTGCACACTCCGCGCCGGGAGATCCCCGACCCTCGTTACGTGTCCTGTATTCGATTATCTGCGTCATGCTTTATTACAGGCTAATGTCACGACAGCGGCGCATCTGCGGCGATCGCGTCGCCGCGATAACCGTCATTGCGACTCGCGTCACTCAGCGCAAATTCACGAGGACGGAGTGAATCCTGCGGAGATGATCGGTCCCGATGTATGCTTGTATGTGTGTTAATACTGGAAGTATACTGAACGATCATTATTTATTCCCGACTGCTGCCAACCGAACATTAATTGGCAAAAACGAAGAGGGGGTTTGCGTTTTTTTTTAGATTAATGTTATATTTCTTATGTAAAAGATAGGATTTTTTAATATTTTCACTTTTCAATAATTATGTTACTTTGACGAAATATTTGGTTTTTCATCACTTTCTTTTGTTTTTCAGTAATTTATTCGCTTAGTAAAAAAGAAATACCGGTATTTTTTTCTAGTGTGTTAGAATGCCATACACAAATATCATACACAAAACTCTTTTATTTCATTTTAAACTCTGCGAAGAAAAAAATTTAGAATCTGTCTCTTCTCTAAGAAAAATATTAATTGTAAGATATCTGTAGTTTCCGAGCAATTACTGATTAAAACTAAGGAATTACCAATGTATCGATTTTCTTGCAAAAAAAAAATGCGTAACGAGTCTTCAGTCAATTAGTAATCTTCAGACAATTTAAAATGGATTTTGCTTTAAAATAAATTTTCCATTTGAGGCTTACAAATAAAATTGATATCTAATAATTAAAAAAGTAATCCACTTGTATGTCTTATCAGGAAATTTATCGTTAAAGATACGAATGAATTGATTGGAACATGGAGACGTAATGTTGTTCTTCGCAAACAGCGGAGTCGATTTTCTGTTAGAAAATAACTTCGTTGCACACAACACATTCGAAAATTAATCATAGATAAAGAGAGGTACGGACGTTGTTCGTTGAATAGGGGTGTAAAGCCGTGGAAATGTCGACAAATCCAGAGGTGAAAGGGAGCGAGTGTTGGAGACGGGAAAGAGAGGAACGCGATGGAAAAGAAGGACGACGGAAGAAAAATAGAAGCGACGACAACGGCGAACGGATTCCTTTGGGCGTGAGAGAAACGCCCGCGAGAAACCCCACCTCTTGTCCCCTCCTTTCTTTGTATATTCGAAGGATTTCCACTAATGAAATAATTAAAATTACAAAGCTCTCCGCTCGACGAAGAAGACGACGACGACGACGACGACGACGACGACGACGACGACGAATGATCGTGTGCGCCGGAACCTCTATTTCCCCTTACACCCCCGCCATCCCTTTACCTAGGAGGGCGTCTTTGCACCCATCCCTTCGCTCGCAGGGAAACCGGTAACGGTTCAACGGGAATCAATGAAAATTCCCGACGGAGGAGCTTTGAAATTCCATTAGAAAATCAAAGACGTCCCTCGTTCTCTCCAACTGTTGTTTCGCTCATCGTCTATTTCGCGAGTCCGTAGTTTCGGACTTTTCACATTGTCGAACGTGAGTATATTCCAATCGGACGTGCGAATACACAGAACGGATAGAGCTTCGATTGTCACCACTTTTTTTTTCTATCTATAACAGATCTTTTTAAAAGCTCGTTAATTCGAAATTCCTTACTTAAATATAGTAGAATCACAGAAGTGAATTGACCTAATATTGGACCGTTCGTGCGGAAATAACTGAATGATTCGACGTAAGAATAAGATAAATCCATTTTAAGTCATGCCCTCAAATGGACTGTTCAAATTATCGACTCGCATTTTTTACCCTTATTTCTGAATCCTTCGCATTTTCTATCATGCGTATTAGATATTTTACTGGAAAATCGGAAACTAATCTCGTTATTCGCAAGGACGCAGGATAATCTAAAAACGTATGGGCATGCGTAACACAATCCATGTTCAAACACCCGCAGGATCCTCGGTATCGAGTTACTCGCTTTAGGTGGCGTTATTTGAGACAACCACCTGGGGCACGTATATGTATATATATATATATATATATTGTACACTGGACTGCCGGACGTGGAAGCTTCAAGAGCCAGACATGACGAAAGCACTACATGGAAGAGAGTATCGGGGTGATTCTCTGGCCCCTTATTTCGCCGCTATCTGGTTCTGAAGTCGATAAACAAAAGTACACGATCGAAATCGTTCCCTCGTATCGCTTCCAAGATACATATGTATCACCAAAAAAATTCTACAACTTTTCCACTGCGATATCGATAATTCCCCCCTGTAATAAATATTAGAGAAAATATTCATATTACTTAAATGTATATATAAATAATTTTCATTCATTTTTTTTTATACAGATATATAAATAAGACAAATGTAAAATACTTCCGTGAATGTGTACAGTAGGCAATCAATCAAATTTAGGCCAAGATATTGAAAAATAATAGGGCTGCAAACATGTAAAAAAAATGACGTGTCATTTTTTACATGTCTTATGAAAAAATCACAAATTGTAAAATTATAAAACAGTCTCAATCTTCAAACTGATACAGAAGGATTACAAAGCATATACATCCATTACAAGTTTTGACTCTGTTAATTCTGTAATAATATACTTTTAATTACTGTAATAATATACTTTTAATTAATTATTTTTCTCAGTTATTGTCTGACTGGCAACATGATTTTGGAGTGTGACATATCTAATTCTTAATTTTTATAACCACTGTAAACTTTTCACTTTCAAATTATCGCATTACACAATTCTTTGTTGCACTGACGAGAGTTGCTTCAATTATAATCACTATGATGAGTGTTTCTTAAATGACGGTGTTGCTTGCTCTGAACATATCTACTCGAAGTATATATTTTTTTTCAACGTAACATATCTATATTACTAATTTTATGTATAGATTGTTAAGAAGTTACTAACAATCGGTCATGAAATCGTTTGCGAGCAATTCCTGAATCATCATGGAGAAAAAGAAGCAATCTTCTGGTCGTTGCAATCACGTAATTCTATTGTTTAATAATTTAATTATATCCGCAAAAATAATAATATATAGTCATTACGTTTTTTATTATCTGATGATGATCTAATCAAGAGGCCGAAACATGTAATACATTATTTTCGCGCGTATAATTTTTCTGTATTAACGTATATTTATTAATATATTTTATGTATTGACTTTTTACACATTTTAAATCTTAACTAATTCTTATATACCCTTTCTAACCTTCAAAATTCAAAATTTCTCTATTTAAATATAGGTAGAATCACAGAAATAAATCAATCTAATATTGGATCACTCATGTGAAGATAATTAAATGTTTATATATATAGGTATATCGGTTGTGTTATATATCGATTTTAGAATAATTATAACGATTATGAACTTTTATATTTAACTGTATCTGGTGATGGTGGTATATGGAATAAAAAAGACTTCTCGACGCTTTATTTGGCGTTGTTACACTGATCGGAAAGTATACAAACAAAGTACTGGATATTATTGTCAAATCTAGCTTTTGTAAAGCATGTTCATTTCGAAAACATGATGATTCTATAGAAGATGATTCTATAGAAGTTATTGTGGCAAGAAGAATACGAAGAAAACTGCACTATCAATTACTCCGGAAGCTCAGGAAAAATGGAAGTAGATGGCATTATTGAAATGTTCCAACGATCTCAAGATTCACACGGCATTAAATACAAAAATTATATAGGTGACGGAGATGGTAAAACTTTCAAAAGTTTGTTCAATAAAAATTCTATTAACGAAACGAATTATTAATTAAAAAAAAAGAATGCATTTTATATGTTCAAAAGCGTATGAAACACAGATTGAGAAATGCTAAAAAGTCGCACAAAAGTATTGGTGGAAAAGGAACAGGAAAATTAACAGATAAATTAATGAAAGATCTGACTATTTATTACGAATTAGCAATACGACAAAATATAGAGTCTTTACAGAACATGAAAAATGCAGTATGGGCGACATACTATCATAAAATATCAACCGACAAACAGCCATGCATTCTCATTGTCCACCGAGGTCAGATTCTTGGTGTAATTTTCAGAGGTTAACGGCACAATTCAAGATTATCATCACGATCTACGTTTGACTCCTGAAGTATAATCTGCCATTTACAAGATTTATGAAGATCTTTCTGACGATAATTTGTTAACGCGATTCTCGGTGGACATATACAAAATAACGAAAGTTACAATGAAGTTCTCTGGCACTACGCGCCGAAACGCAATTTTGTGGACCAAAAATTATATCTGTCGCAGCATTTTTGGCAACGCGTACAATTAACGACGGTTTTATAAGTTTATTAAAAATAATGAACATTCTGGGGATCCGTTTTGGACAAATAGCAAAAATATTTATACCGATGAAAAGGACAGACAGCGCATAAGCAAAGCAAATCGCCATACATCAGAATCCTCAAGAGAAGCCAGAACAACTCAGCGATTGGAGAGATTGATGGAAAATGAATTTTATGAAGAGGGGAGGAAGGATTATTATATGACCCTGGTATTGCAGAATAATCGTAAGTGCACTAAAAAGCTTGTTATATATGGACAAAGTCAAACCAAAATTTTAAACGCGTTTTTCTCAAAACCACATTTTTCGATCTGACGGAACTGATAACTCAAAAATGGATTAAGATATTGACTTAATTTTTTTTTGTTCGTGATCCTAATACTTTTGCATGGCACAAACTAAAATTATGATTTTACAATAAATATTCAATTTGTTATTCACAAAAAAGTAATAAATGTTTAGGAAAAAAATTAACTTTTTTTTTCAATGTTACCATTTTTACAAATTTCAGGCAATTGACATTATTTTAGTGCTATTATAGCATTTCATGCCATAGCGATACTCATATAATTAATAAAAATGAAAAAAATTCGATTGCCATTTGGAGACATTAAAATGCATCTAATCAGAAAATATTTTTTTTACTGTTTAAACATAACATAACTTTATGCAAAACCCCGTATTATATTCTACAATATATATAATAAATTTTCTTTAAAAAATTCTTGAAACTGATCTAATTTTAACGGCTGGCAAAGGTGAAACCCCCCTTACGTCATGGAGACCGACCGTCTCAGTTTCCTATGCTGTTGCTAATAGTCTCTTGTTATGTGCGAGACCGAGAAATAACAGGCTACGTAGAAATGTAGGTCACAAACTAAATTCGATGCATAAAAATTTCATGGCACAAATACGTAAAGATCGCGACCCGATACTTTATTTACTTATCTTATTTTTAGTTTTCGTTTACCTTTTGCCGTTTTCATTTCTATTGTATGTAGCTATTTGGCTACTAATGTTGTATTCATTAAACTACCAACGTCATGGAACAACATTTATTATACATATGTAACAATAAGGATACGTCGCTCTGAAATATATTAAATTATTTAAATTGTATGTTCCAGGAAAAATTGGGGAATGAAAATCTCAACTTATATACTAAGAAGAAAATCAAGACTCTCTCTACAAAACTAATAAATTTCACTTGTGCTATTATTATCTCCGATCGTTTAACTTATCTCTTGAGAATTTTTCAATTCTCTCTGGCAATCTCCAAGTACTTGCAACGTTCTAAGGAAGGCGCTATCAAATCATAACCAAATAGCTAGGTAACGAGATACAAACAGTGTGTCCGTGCACGAGGGGGAAGTACTACGGTGAGAGGTAAGGTAAGAATAAAAAGAGAACGAAATATACTACTACTAGAACAAACCTGAAGAATACTCATAATAATTGTATGCACGATATCTTATAAATTATCAATCCTTTTCAAATAAGAATTTAAAATAGAAGCAAAAAATTATATTTAAAAAGTTGCAATAATTTCATTTTTCATAATTACAAAATTAAGATTTTTATCAAATGTAACATTTTAAATATAAATAAATGTTATTATCGATAAAGCGTGTACATAATAAGAATAAAATATTTAGAAAATTTCAAATGCATATAACTTTTCAGAGACACTAAAAACTGTAACAGTTACTAACAATAGGTACATGTAGGTAAGTCTCATTTCATTTGAGTTACAAAATATTAATTAATTAAAAAAATATATTAATTTCCAAAAAATCAAAATGACATAAAATCATATATACTCATATTTAAAAAAAACTGATTAAATATACTATATATAATATCTATTAAACATATTTTAACATCTATTTTAACAATAATAATTCAAATTTGCAAATGTAACATTAAAAAATTGAATTTGTTTGACAAAAGGATTTATAATTGAGTGGATTCCTTCCAACATTAGAATTAAAAGAACCGATGTGAATAATAATCCAAATCATAAATTATTGAATATACCACTCTGTTGTGAAATTGCCACCTTTTTTCGAGTCATCTCCGTAGATTTTGATAAAAACTACTGCAGATTCAACTACTCGTGCAACATTAATGCACGGTTAGAAGTACTGGAAAAATCGAAAAGGAAGCAAAAACGGGAAGAACAATAGTTTCGTACCGTAACAAAAATTCCTCTCGTGGCGGTAGATATTTTACAGCATTGTTCGACGAACGCACACGACGACGGGGCGGATCTTTACGCGAATGCTTGAACGCGCGCGACAAACGTAAAAAGATTAAATTCTCTAAAGGATCGGGGTAAGGAAGAAAGTGTTTCAGCTATTTCCTATCTCGTTTCTTGCCCTCGGGGCGAACTCTCGTATCACTTCACCCTCAGACGCTCATCTCTTTGCCGCGCGTTCGCGTTGCTATCCCCGGAGTTTTGAGTCACGCGACTTTCTTTCTCCTTTCAACGTGTTTCTTTTACGAGACCGTTAAATTCCTCGATGTCGCATGTCGGGTTAGAAGAGGCCGGAACATTGCGATCGAGCAGCGATGGCGGGTTTCCTACTCCGTAAAACATATACTTTAACGCGGAAACACTTTTCTGGAAACGTCTTTCGTTCGTCGACCGATCGGCCGCTTGATACATGAACTCTCGTGCGACGACACCACTTTGCTGATACCGAGTATCACCGAGTCGCTTTCCATCGCTTCCGAAAGTTGGCTTTTTCTACACTCTGTTTGTAATATAATCGCCGTAAAAATCACGCCGTTAAACATTGTCCGAACGCGCTCCTCGGGACATAACGTCATTACATGCTCTTTTTATTGCAAAACGTAACTGAAAGCCAGCGTGTGTAACCGAAGAAGGTATTTAAATTTTTCCCTTTATGGTATAACGTTAGATGAGATTACTTGCTTGCAGAAATAACTTTGTGACGCAGTCAGAAAAACATTGTAAAAAAGTCAATTATTATAACTGAAATACAAACTGTTAGTTCATGAAACATTTGTAGAAAACTGACCGTTTAATAACAATCGTCATATAAACGTCAGAAGTTTCTAAAAAATATGACTTTGATACTACTGGGGAAATATCGAATTACAAATCATAATAGACATAAAAAAAAAATTATAAAGAGAGATACCAATACAGTTCTTATTATCCCGGAATATAGATACGTACTGAGCTGAGATATTATATGATAGAAGTTACGATATTTTTTTCAAAGATATTATGTTTTATAATTTACAAAAAGATTGTAATTTTTTAAATATTTTAATTACAAGCTAATATAGTCAAATTCTATTGATTGCGAATGAAAAAATGAAAAACATTTTACAACCTCAGTTAGTTTTTACAAGTTGTTCATGTCGGAATAAAAAATGCAATACACACAATGTAGCAACTTTTTAAACATAATAAAATTGATTGACTACAATGTTACGTTATACACGTAAACTTATATATATATAATAATAGAGTTTAAAATATCTCTATACAATTTTTTGCAATATGTACTATAATTTTACTGATGTGACTGTAAAACTGCACATGTAATTATCTATTTTCGTAAAACTGATATACATAGTAAACGTACATATCAAAACTTTATGACAAAATAAAATTATAAAAAATAAAGAAAATACACTTAAAAACACTTATTTATTTTTATAAAAACACTTTTTTATTTTTATTTTAATATCGTAATATCTTTTCCGCAAAATATTAGTGTTTTGCAAGATTAAATGCATCTCCCTCTTCAAAAGTTTCGCTTAAATTTAAGACTATAAAATGTGAGAAATCTTTTTCGCTAATTTAACTCGTACGCAGATCATTCACAGCAATATTGTAGCAATATTGCTGCATGCTTATACTATACGTGGAGCAAGACGTATACTCGTACATAATGAATATGTGTAATTATATGTATAATACATACATACGGGACATATGAAAGATATATACAGGATATTAAATTAAAAATGTAAGTAAAGAGAGAAAAGAGATTAATATTAAAGAAATTAAATATTAAAATTCAAGATATTCAATAGATGTATCGGGTAAAATAATGTGTTTTTGTAACATAAATTGATTAAAATTCCGTCTTTATGAACGTTAAGTCTCATCGCGTACGTTTTGTTTTGCTAAACGAAAAGAATCATCGGAGACAATCATACGAATTGCATGCGCTTAGTAACGCACGCGACACACGTCGCACATAAAGACTATTTCACAATTACATATAAGTGCACTCTCTAAATTCTTTGGAATAGAATCTCACTCTAAAGATTGAAAATTAAGCCAGTCTTGAGAATTTTCAATCTTTGAGAATGAAATTTCCTCGGAAATTTTTAAAATGAGATTCTTTCTAAAAGTTTTGAAGAATAGTTGTATAAGTATTTACAGGGAATGGAAGTAACTCGTTACTTGTAACGAAGTTACAGTTACAAGTTACTTTTTTGGTAACTTTACTGGTAACTGCGTTACTTTCTTTTTTTGGTAACTGTAACGGTAACGAGTTACATTTTTTGGGTAACGGTAACGAAATTTACAGTTACTTTTGTCGTTACTTTGCACACGATTGAACACGGTTCGATTGGATACATGCTATTTATAGCGCTTATCAATAAGACTGGAAAGCCCTTAGACATTCGGCCGTTATGATTCAGTAATTATTTTACACTTCTATCTTCTATGTAATACATAGGACATACAAATATTTCAATTTGCTGCATATTTTACAGGTTTTAGAATTACAAAATTGTGTTTAAAAAAAATTAAAAAATAAATTAAATAATAGTAAAATGAGAAGGGCTATGAACCCAAAAGCGAAACAGTTTAAAAGACGATGACAATAAGTGTCGAAATGTCGTTTGTTTTTATCTTGTTTTATCTTTGTATTGTTCTAATATATATTTATACATTTAATTACATTGTCATCGTCGTTCTTATCGGAAATAAACTGTTTCATTATTGGCTCGTAACCCTTCTCATTTTATTGTTTTTTTTTTTTAAATAAAACTATATATTTGTCAGTATTACATATAAAAAAAAAAAATGCAAAAGAACATTTTTAAATTAATTTTAAAAAAGTAACGGAAAAGTAACGAAAAGTTATTTTTCAAGTAACGGTAACTGTAACGAGTTACTTTTAAAAAGCGATAACTGTAACTGTAACTAGTTACATTTTTTACTCGGTAACGAGTAACTGTAACTAGTTACTTTTAAAAAGTAACTTTCCATTCCCTGAGTATTTATATAGTTGTAATTGTAAAAATTGATTAATATTCTTCCCATGTTCGATTGTGATTAATCAATTCCTACAATTACAACCACACTACTCACAACTATGCTTACGCAATTATAGAATGAGCTTAATAAGCGATAGTGAGCTATTTAGTGCGGCGCGCGCGTACGGGATGAAGACTCCTTCAAGAAGGAGGCTTCAACGAGCGTGACTGACGCCTAAGGTAGGTATACGTAAACATATCTTGACACGGATGCGAGATAAGCAGAGAGAGAAAGAAAGGAAAAAAAAACTCACCCGCGCGCGGCAGCCGACTCCCTCTTGAAGAGCTCCTCGCTTCCGGCAGGGCTGGAGAATACACCATCCTGAGGCACGTTGAGCAGAGGAGACGAGGGGGAGGACGATGGAAGACCTGCTGTATCCGTCGACAAATACGTCGCGTCCGTCTTCGCTGCGAAAGAAACGGGGAATAATAAGCGCGCTGGGAATGAAACGAAGAAACGGGGGAGGGCAGCGAGGGAGCGAAGAAACGTGAAAGAAAGGAAGAGCCTAGACGAACGTAGCATTTTGACTCGTATCATATAGCGTATATTCGCAGAGATGCCGAGTCCAGGAGTTTGCGTTTGCAAGAGAGAAAATGCAAATTTATGCACATGTATCTTCATCTTGCTCTTTGACGTCTCTGCGCGTCTCTCGCTGTATGTAGGTAGGTTATATGTTCTCTTCATCTTGCATATTTTATCGACTAATCGATTTATACATATCTCCATAACTCTTATAAAAGTATTATTATCTGCGAGAGATTCGATGTAAGCGGATGTTAGAACGATGAAAATTTTACGCGAAGGATCAAAGATAGATGAAACATCTTTACCTAAGAGCGATGTGTTGTCAAGTGCGATATATGTGTCGAATCCGGAGGAATAAAAGATGGTATCCGTTACGTTTCGAAATAGGACTAATTAAAATCTGATTTACGTTACGAAAGTGCCAGCAGCACATTTCGATGCGCGCTAATTGCCATATGACAAAATCCATGGTGAAAGGATCCTTCCATGCCTTCGATCATGGCAAAATCGATATCGAACAAACTGCTTTGCAGTTGCATAAATAACTGTCACCGCGGTCTATCTTAGGATGGTATTCATTAGGCTTTCTATAATAGTAAGTCATAAAGTCATAAATCAGAAGTAAGAAACTAAAAATTCACGACTGTGATTGGTCCATTTCTAGCTTATGACTTATAATTTATAATCGATGACTGTAGAAGGCTCACAAAAAGGCTCATAATAAGTATGTTTTAATATGCGGCTTTTTTTGGTTGGTTTTCATGTCATTTTAAGACTGTACATAAAAAAACATTATATTAATTGATTGAATTAAAGGAAATAGGACCTACAATTGTTTTTTATTGAAAAAAGGTGTTATTTTATGTAAATAAATTAATCCTTTATGACTATCGTTAAATTTGAGTTGACTATCGCTATTTTTATTTAAAATTCAAAGATATATATATGTATACGTATATGTATATATATATATATGTATACATATAGTCTATTTGGCCGGATTATACATATACATTAATCGTATTAATATCTGCATTCCAAAACTTTACTCTGAGTAAAAGTGTTAACTCATATATTCACAGTTTGTTCTTATTTCAACATCGCTTTAAGTAATACCTTAAAACACTATAAACAGATCACACATTTATATTATTAAAAAGAAAAAGTCGTTTAGAACCATATTAACATTTCAAGATAAAATGCAGATCTTAAAATAAGAACTAGCGACTATAAATGAATATGGTTCATGAAATTAATTTTTTATTTGAAATAAAGTTTTAGAATAACCTAAATTTATGACTAAAGCGATATATAAAGATACAACCTTAGAGAACCGGACCTATAAATATTTTTATTGAAAAAATATAGGTAAACTAAAGTACGCGAAAATATTCGAAAATTGCGTCAGTAACGACATCTCTTAACGATGGACTATACTTTATTCCTTGTCTCGCAATCGGAATCATTATCGACTATCGCACTGTCGATTATAACCGCGTAATTACCGACAGGACTTGTGCAGTAAAAAAAAAATTATAAAAATTAAATTAAATTAAAAAATTAAAATTATTAATACTTCTTACATTTATTATCATATTTATTAAGTTTATTTATCTAATTTATTAAGTGTATTAAAAAATTTTTATTTAATATTGAAAATAAATTTTTAATTTTATGTGGCATGAAAGCAAATAAATCGTGAAAGGGATGGTCATTTTATTTAAATACTAAATATGAAAATTTTCTAATCTTTTTGGATTCTTTCAATTGTCATAAACAGTCAGAAACTTTTTAAAAATTAAATCACAGCGACAAAATTAATTAATTAATTCGACAATATCGAATTATCTAATTAAATGGAGTACAAGAAACTTATGCAAATTTCTTAAGTTTATTTGAGAATTCTTTACGTAAGTTAAAAAATGTAAATCTGAATTTTTATTAATTTAACAGCGTAAAATTAATATAATAAATCGCGCGCTTTTATGGGAAAAAAATAATAAGAGAGAGAGAGACGATCATTAATTTCATCAGATTTCTCATTGAATAAGATTTTCATACCTATATTCGCGCCAAATGGCATTTCTTGTTCGTCAGAAAACAAGTTTAAATATTCACAGTCAACTTCTCTCTGCGCGATAACTGCGCCCGACGACTGCGGAGATAATCTATTTGGTTCCCCTTATTATCTCTCGCGCGACGATTATCGTACGTTGAAATCTACGTGGCGAGGAATCTGCGCCTCGCAGCTGCACCGTGCTGTACCTTCTGCACTTGAAACGGGAACGAGCGTGCGATCGGACGTGGGTGCGACAGAGAGACGAGACGAGAAGCACGTACGAGCGAGATGCTCGGCTACGAGGAGCGCGAAGAGTGTGCCTCGTGATACGCGGCCGATACGGTATCGGTAAGAGCTGCCGAGCCGAGAGTCGCGTTCGAAAGTACGTGCGCTTGCGGCCAGCTTCCGTCCGGTCGGCGGCATATATCGCAACGATGTGACGTTCACTTCACGTCGTACGCACGCAGGCAGGCAGGACCTCGTCGGTGGTATGGCACGGTAGGGCGGGCGGTATATATCGCGTTTCGGGGGCGTTTCATTAAGGAGCGCGCGTTCACGGTGCGTGTACGCTTTTCTCCCCGTCCCCACGGCTCCTCGCCCGAGAGAGGAGCGTCCGCGACCACGTCGCGCGTTTAATGGGGAGTTACGGGGCTTCACCGATCACGGCTTAACATTAATCGGCTGCTCCCCCCGGGTTCAGGAGGTGTGTGCGTTATATGTGAGTGTGCTGACTCGTTGATAAACAACGCGCGCGCCGACGTCATCACCAGGAAACGCGCGATGCATGTCCCGGCGCCACGAGCGCAACACCCTAAAGTCTCGTGAACGATGTCCAGGTGTCAATAATTGACATCCCTTAGATTGTAAAGTGGCGAACCCGAAGAAACGCGTTTACGGGAGCGCGTAGGTAGGGGCAGGAAGGTATGGAGGGTGCCAACGGTCAGCTGCAGACCAAGTATCAGAAAGTCGCCACGGAATACTCAAAAGTGAGATACTTTCGTAAAACCAGATTTTATATGTTTTCCAATAAACATCAACTAGGAGTAATATACATTTGAAAATTTTATTGTATGACAAATGAAATATTAGTCTAGCATTAGTCTGACATAAGATACCAATATTATAATTTCACACTGTCATATTTATATTGAGTATGAAATTATAATATTAATGTTATGTTACTATTAGTTGGAGTTTACTGGGTTACAATATGCACCACTTTATGATTGTGTGTCAGCATTTTGCATCATTTGTTTGCTACACACACACACACACACTTAATAGATTAATCTAAAGGAGAATGATTAATTTGTAGATTCGTGCGCAAGCAAATGTTCTGAAGAAGGCTGTGATAGAAGAGCAAGCACGTAACACAGATATCCGGAATCAACTGAAGGAGAAGGAAGTAGAGTTTCGTAGAGCTGAACAGGAGATCGATAGTCTATCATTTCGCAATCAGCAGTTGACGAAACGTATAACTGTACTACAAGAAGAGCTCGATAAAGCGCAAAACAAGCCTAAGAAAAGTAAGGGCAAAACATCGGAGAACAACACTCAGATTCCGGCACCACCGCCACCGAACAACATTTTAGACGAGGAATTCCAGAAGAAGATTGTCGAGAATGCTCAATTATTGTCTCAAATTAGTGACAAAGATAGTGAAATTGAAAGTTTGTACGATAGAATACAACAGTTGGAATGTAAGATCGATTATTGCGAAAAGTCTAAGGTAGAGTTAGAGTGCCAGTATCAAAGCAGTATAGACAAATTAGAAAGAGAGAGAAATGACTTGCAGAGAAAATTAAACGATAGACAAAAACAAGAGGAAACTGTGTCGTGGTCTAGTAATGAAGGCAGACGCGATGGTTTTGATTTTGATGCGAGAGGAATACTCTCGAATCATCGTCAGACAGAACCATCGCCATTTTCTTCACCATCTGCTTCGCGCAGATCGTCGAAGTCACTTGGGGAAGGAAAGCCGCAAAAGTCACAAGAAGAAAGCAATGAATTTCTTTATGTAAAATCATGTGACTTAGAGAAGGAAATCAATCATTGGAAAGCTCAATACCATATACTCAAGATAAAATATGATGAATTAGAACAAAGAAAGGTTGCAGCAACTCCGCAAATTGATAATGACACATTAAAACCTGTGGAAATAAGTAATATGGTATGTATTATTAATATATATTTCCACATTCCTTTTAAATCTATATTAATATTTTATTTTTTAACTTATATTATTTTTAAATTATATGTATCAATTTTTTTGTTGACAGATTGGAAAATTGAGCGCACCTTTTGCCATACCAGACGAGATCGAAGCTCGTGAATTAAAAATTAGAGATTATTTCCTAGAAGAAATTGAAAGATTAACAAATGAAAAACACATTCACCACATTAAAAACTTAGCTATGGCCGCTAATGTAATAAAACATACTTTAAATCTTATTTGTACGAACGTTTTTATATTTTTGTCATATGAGCACACATTTGTTTGTGTTTTAGAGCGAAGTTATGCATGCGCAGTTAGATACAAGCGAGTCAAAGAGAGAAAAGTGCGAAGCGACGCTGTTAGAGACACTTTCCAATTGTAATAGTATACAAAAAGAGAAGGACACGCAGGAGGTAAATTACAAGATACAGCTCAATACTATGAGCGAACATCTTGCCAATATGAATGAGAAACTTATCTTCCAAACGGAAGAGATACAACAACTGAAATTTGAACTAGCTAATAAGGTAAAGATGCACAGGATGTATATAAAGTCTCTACAGTGAGATTTTAAGAGGTAAAACTTAAATAAGAAATTGACCAGTCATAGTCGATTGTTCTTTTCACATTCAACTGAGATCAATTTCTTAATATACAATTTAAAACTTAAAAGTTTTATCTCTTAAAATCTCTTTGTAGACGCGCTGCTCATATAAGGAACAATCTCTTACACAACAGCATTTCATATCGAAGGTATAATTTTTTTCAGAATAGTAAAAAGGGGAAACAGAAGTGATCCAGGTCAGAATTGCAAAGAACAATCATTGACATTCCATTCAGTGGTATGGTTTAATCGAGATCATTAATAAATTTTATGTACATATTTAGCTCATATCTGAAAACCACTGATTCTGCGTATACTCGTATCTTTAGCTTGAAAAGCGTGCTAAAGAGCTCTCTAACTCAATGTTATGTTATTTATGAAATCAAAATAAAAACTCATCGAGACGACGTTCTTTTTATGAATGTTGTTTATGTATAAGTTTAACTCTTCTAATATTGTATATGTGCAACGATTATTCTTATTTGCTCATACTTATTTACAGCAATGTACCAACACTTCGTACAGAATAAATTTTACAGTCTAAATTCATCATTAATGAAAAAATGCATAAATCCTTTTTGGTATCACTTGTACGACAATTGTAGTTAGATCATTTATAGTTAAACTGACATCTACGATTGTAAATTATATAAACTGTTCTTTCTATATTAAAAGAGATATAAGAGATATGTACAGCTACTGTTTATAGTAGATGTTGTGATAAAATTAATGTATATTCGCCAAAGCAATTGTATGTATTGCCTTGCGCATACTAACTATAAATAAAGTATAATTAATCTTCGGTAAATTGTTTCGAAATTAATACTAAATTACAAGCCGGTACATATTACATTGAACAATGTAATAATATGTACATCCATCATCTATTCTATTTTAATAGCAAAGCTAGCACCGCAACTACATCCCTGTTCGGCTAAAGGATTGTTCGTTATTCTAAAGGCAGATCGTATTAATTCCGTATGGAATTCTATCGTTGATCCCTTCACGTATTCTAACGATGTCGAGTCTATTATTACTTTAGTACCATCCTTCTGAAATATTCTGTATAACATAAGAAATAAAAAGTTTCTATCAATCATGTACAGTTTGCAGAAAAATATATAGGTATTTGAGTACACACCTGTCATCTTCCTGTATATTTGGATCTAAATCAAATTTGTACTGAAATCCAGAGCAACCACCACCTTCTACAGTAATTCTCAAACATGTGCCATCGTCGGCTATTTCTTTTAAACGCTTTACACAGCTGTCACTGATAATCAAATCATCTGTAGATTTGACAGCAGCTTTCGTTGATACTCCTCGGGATGATGTAACCATGGATACATTGTACCATGGTGAGCTGTGGAAATATATATATATATATATATATATATAATATAAATCGTTTATATATATATATATACATGAATTTTTTTAATATTTTATGTATCCATCAATTGATGAGTTTTATGCCTTCAATCTCTTTTTAATGATACTTGATAAAGTTAAATGATTCTTACTTTTATTATTATTACATCATTCATATTGTTACATATTTTTTTATTTTTTAATATTTTTCGAGATATAATTACTCTAATAAAAATATATTTTTCTTTTACAATAAACATAAATATTTCTATCATGTAGAATTATATTGTTATGATTTATGATGATAAAGTGACATTGTTACTCATTATATATAAAATGACTATGTGTTAGATTTACAATGTGTTAAAAGAATATAAATTTTACTCACGCCAACAATCGAGAGAAATACCGATTTGCTGCAAAATTTGAAGACAAACCCCACATGACATGAGTTAATTTCGCCATGTTTCCCAGTCGATATCAGCTGTTGAGTAGATGAGTTCCAAGTTTTGCCGCTAAAGCGGGGAGCACAGACTTTTGCATAACGCATAATACATATACATAAAGAATTTGATTGGTCCATTGACTCATGCATAAGAAAATGGGCCAATGAAATTCCTTATGCACATGCTTTATGCATTATGCAAAAGCTGTGCTCCCCGCTTTACTTTAAGCTTTAAGGGTGCAGTTAGGCCTATCGCACATGAAATGCATAACTGTGCATAAGCATAACATAAGGCCGCTAGACCAATGAGCATCCAGCATAAAGACGCCATATTGATTAATATAAGATGCTCATTGGTCCAGCGGCATTATGTTATGCTTATGCACAGTTATGCATTTCAAGTGCGATAGGCCTAAAGCGGAGAGCACAGACTTTTGCATAACGCATAAACCATATACATAAAGAATTTGATTGGTCCATTGACTCATGCATAAGACAATGAACCAATCAAATTCTTTATGTATATGGTTTATGCGTTATGCAAAAGTCTGTGCCACACTCTCCGCTTTAGGCCTATAGCGGGGAGCACAGACTTTTGCATAACGCATAAAGCATGTGCATAAGGAATTTTATTGGTCCATTGACTCATGCATAAGAAAATGGGCCAATCAAATTCTTTATGTATATGGTTTATGCGTTATGCATAAGGAATTTCATTGGTCCATTTTCTTATGCATGAGTCAATCGACCAATCAAATTCTTTATGTATATGGTTTATGCGTTATGTAAAAGTGTGTGTTTCTAGCCTAAAACGGGGAGCACAGACTTTTGCATAACGCTTAAACCATATACATAAAGAATTTGATTGGTCCATTGACTCATGCATAAGAAAATGGACCAATGAAATTCCTTATGCACATGCTTTATGCGTTATGCAAAAGTCTGTGCTCCCCGCTTAACGCGGTAGAGAGACGCAGGGTCGTAATCGTAACATGGTTGTTTATTTTTCGCGCCATATTTCCAAACTCCGTCTTTGATCCGCTGTAGATCTTTATTTTGACTAGGCACGCCTTACAAGCGTGAATCGTTAGCCCGGATCCTCATACGGACAACAGCGCTTTGACACTGGACGCTGATTGGTGAAAAACGGGTTATGGGGTTAAATTTTACCCTCGCAACCGGTTTTTCACCAATCAGCGTTTGGTGTCAAAGCGCTGTTGCCCGTATGAGGATCCGGGCTTACTGTTGGACAATCTCCAATTCTATTCTAGTAAAACGCGATATTACGAGGTGGTATTTGGCGTAATCTAATTTTATATTTAAAATTGCTCTAAGTCCGATATTCATTCAAATATCGTATATAAATCTTCTTAAAAATACTTTTTTTAATATAAATTTTATTATAAATATGATTAGATATGGGATTACAAATATCGTACATGCAGTTCATAGTCAGTTTTTGCAGCAATCGGCGAAACAACATAAAAAAATAAGCCAACTAGAAAAAGTTCATGTCGCTCTATGAACATCTAATTTGTTCTTGTTACATCGTTTCGTTCATAGTATTAATAAACAAAACAGAAACTCAAATGGAAAGATAATTAAGACAAACAGGAAGCTCTAAGATATCTTTTTAATTACATAATTAATCAATGCAACGTCAAATTGACATATTTTGACTTTTTTGTTCTCCTTAAACTTCCGTAAATGAAAAAGAAAGGGAAAAAAGAAGACAGCGTTCTTTCCATAGTCGTACGGTATTGGCTGGCAATCATCGCGTGACGTTAATGTGAAAGAAACGACGATCGTGTGCCTTCCAACAAGCGACACAGTACAACACAGTGGTCATCTCATCCTTGTTTAACATTGGCGAACACCAAGGATGTACTGATACACTGTGATCACACCGTATCATCTGTGTCGCTTGTTGTAAGGCACCCGACGACGACGACGACGACGACGTGGGTGAAACGGAGTCTTGGAGGGTGGAGGAAAGGATGCGCGGTACGGCGCGGCGCGGCGACATGAGTAAATAATCGCAGATCAGCTGATGAGGCACAACACAACAACACAAGTCAGTAGGAGGACGAGGAGGAGGGTCCACAGAGTTTTCCCGCTGCTATTGCTACTGCTGCTTGCTGCTGCTGCTACTGTCATTGTCGCTGTCGCTGCTGTTGGTTATGGCGACGAGTAGCTCCGACGGCTCGTGCACCGCGCCCGCGGATTTCCAGCTTTCGTCCGAGCTAGAGGATGCGTCGAGTCGTTTGAGCATGAATCTGCTCAAGTGCCCATTGTGCCATAACAGCCATCGGATTTTTTACTGCCGCCAATGCGTCCAGAACGGAGATTTTATACATTCGAACACTATCTACTCCGAACGGTGCGTCTTATTTTTCTATTCTTCTCACCACACTCGCCACGCAATAGTCCGTTTTTTCTTCTTCTTTTTTTCTTACGTTCTTTAGATCTAACCAAGTCCAATGTAACGTAGAACGTGTTATTTCTGAGAATATGTTATAGCTGTCTTTGAGAGCGACGTCGCTTTAGAAACACACATTCTAGTTATAAGTATAATTACTGATGATGTTATTTAGATTCGCGGATAAACAAATGCGGCTGGTACGGCTGAAAGCTGCCAGAGCCCAGCTGGAGGAGAAGTGCATGAAGGCTCTGGAGAGACACAAGCAAAGAGATAAACTGGTACCATGATAAAAATAATAAATATTTGTTTTTTTGTTTTAAACACAAATCTTTATCCATTGACCTATTCTCTTCAGCTAAATTTTTTTTACATCATTTATTTTTTTTCCCCCTTCATATTGGAAAGAAAAAGAAAAAGGAAATACATATTCAACTGAAAAGAATAGAGATCTAATATAATAATAAAGATACTATTGTGTATGTTTATAGATACATACTTATTTTAATATGTGAATACAAAGAAGTTTTCTGTAGATAGTTGGTTTTTTAATATAATTAAAAGACTGTTATATAGAAAATAAAATTATTACGTAATTTAAACAAATATATATATATATAATCATGCAAAATCATCACAAGTTAATATTTATATTTACTTATACAATATGTTGATATTTTTTTTGTTAATATACATCATGTTTACTTAGGCCCGATTACACCAACGGGATTTCGATTTTAAGCGAGACTTAAACTGTCTGTGTCTCTGTCTCTCTTTCGGCTTTAATACAAGATAGATACAGTTTTAAGTCTTGCTTAAAATCAAGTAATGTTGGTGCAATCGAGACTTAGAGTAGTGTAATATTTTATATTTTAAATTCATGATTTCAGATTTGTGATATAAATACATGTAAAGAAAGAGTGAGATTACTGCAGTCCCTAGTAAATGAAACAAGGCAAAGTATCAGTAGAGGTAAGACCTAAAATTTGCAGCTAATATAGTACTCTCTCGTTCTTATTATCTCCTTTATTAATTACTTAATTGTTTACATGTAGGTAATCAACGTCTAAATGTTTTGAAAGATGTCAACTCTCAGTTGACTCTTCGAGTGCCACGGCACGAGGATAGGATAGAGAAATTACATCGATATGTTAATGGTTTGAAAGTAAAACAGGAGAAACAAAAGGAAGTTGTGGATAGAAAAAGGGAGCAACTAAAGAAAGTTATTAGAACTGCTGCCAAGCAGTTAATCCAGTACATTTTTCCTTTATCTAAGGTCCAACCAAACAGAAGGTATTAGATTTTTATCTAGAACATTTTTTTCAAATAGATATATTCTAAATATCAAATTTATATTATTGTAACTTCCATTATATTCAGTATGACTTTCTTGTATAACTTTGTATCTATTACTTAACTCTTTTTTAAACTCAATTCAAAGCTCTTTAATTCTGTTATTTAATTATAAAATGTATTGAATTTAAAATTGATATATATATATATAATACTATAATAATAAATAATATATATACAGGGGGGGGTGGTATATTTTATACTTTATTCTGACAAAAAATTTATTTAAGGAGATGCTCAAAATAATGCCCTTGGACTTCAATACATTTTTGGAAACGATATTTAAATGATTCTCTTGCCCTCTTTGTCATTTCTTATTTTTTGTATGGGGAATATTAAAAAACAGATATATAAATTTACACATAATGATAATAAGCATCTTGATCTAGCTTTGATCGTGATAGGCTTTGCTTTGTGCTTCCTTCCTTCTTGTTATTGTTTAACAATTGTACGGTCGTAAAAATGAGATTCTATTATTTGTTAAAAAACATTGTTTACAACGATGTACTAACTACACAGAACAACAAGAAAGTGCGTATTTTGGCTGCACGTGCAAGTATAAATTCAGAAATGACAGAGGGCAAGAGAATCATTTAAATATTGTCTCCAAAAATGCATTGAAGTCCAAGTACACACACACACACGCACGCACACACACACACACACACACAATACTCATTATTTAATTAAAAAAAATTTAATACTTATTACTAATTCATTTTTTGATACACAATTATGTAAAAATAATTAGAAACAAAAAAATAAATGGAACTGAATGAGTTAATAGTAAAAGCATATAGTGTGTGTGTATGCATATACATATATAAATATTCTTTTTAATAACTATTTCAATTTACTTTTTACATATATAAAAGTGATATAAAAATGTTAAAATTTATTCTCGAAGATTTCTAATGTTACGAATATTATAGTTTGTGCAGCAGCGAGGACAGCGACAGTGCCACCTCGGATATCCTTACTAGCGCATTAGCGGATGCATCAGGTACGTCATATGTACGAGGTAGATGGATTAACGAGAAAGAAAGTTCTCTGGAAATCCATCATTCTATTGTTGAACCAACGTTACCAGCGACAGGAGACTACAATGCTTATTCTCTTTGGGGTAATTATTATTCCCATATTAGTCCACAATATTATACCTAAGTATATATACATAAGTATAAACGTGTTACGTTTAGTTGCGGCAAATAAAGATGGAGTGCCAGGTGCGAATAAAGAAAACGCGATGCACAATCCTGCGTATAATATTAGTGCTGCTTTGACATACGCTACACAATTGGTTAATGTTCTTGCCTATTATGTTAATATAAAATTACCGTATAAACTTACTTGTGGGTATGTATTGAAAAAAAGTTATATATACTACTACTTACAAACATTCATGAAGTGATATTTTTTATCCATGTCTATTTTTGTTAGCTGTAGATAATGTAATGTACAAATACATGTTAATAACAAGTCGTGTGAGATATTTTCTTTATCTCATCCATGCTTTTTCCAGTGAATTTTGCGGGAATGAATTGTCGGACCAAAAATTTGCTAGAAAAGTGGCAAGGCTAAATAGTAATGTATTACATTTGTGTCTTACGCAAAATACCAAAATAGAAGTTTTAAATCCTATGCATACATTGCAAAACTTGATGCATTTGCTCAATACTGAAATTAGTGATCTCGGAAGGTAATTCGTAATAATTTTATTAATTTTAACAGATTAGAATTAAATTCGTAAATTTATAATTACATACCTATTATCGTATATTATAGAATTGGACCAATGGAAGTTGATCCGTCTGTAACAGCACAACTTCACAATCAGTTAGTTCCCGATTTGGAAAATAGTGATGATTCAGCTTCGGATGAAGAAGACTTGTATTGGGGATGGGAAGCTGTAAGTCATACTTCTGTAAGTTATGTACGGTTCCGAAAACAAATTTTGAGCAATAGGAACATGCTTGATGAATGCTGGTATTCATGGCGCTATATATATATCTATATATATATATATATATGTGTGTGTGTGTGTATGCACAGGTACCAAGTATCGCTTGTCCTGAAATGGCAGTACCTTCTTCGGCGATGATTAGTCAACAATCTTCTAGTATGCAAGTACATCAGAGTGTCGCTGGTGGTTTGGTAACAAGTGCAGCAGCTAGTATCGCCTCGATTTGGCGAGGTTGGACTAATAAGTAATTTTTTTCTTTTGATCAATAAGTTTTTTCAAATCAAAGGACAGAAACTTTGGAGAGGTGCTTTGAAGTAAAAAAATATTTATATAACAATATTTATATATTGTGGAGGAAGGCATGGACGTGATTTTGAAATCAATATGTAAATATGTAACTTTCTTAACTTACGCGTAACATTCAAAGTAGTTCAAATATGCTGTGACAGAGATTGCATTAGATCTGATATCCAACTTAGCTCGAATTTAAAGTAATTAGAAAAGGATTAAACTGGCTGTTTAATAAATTTACAGACATTTTATATTTCGATTGCACCATGAAAATAGATTAGATTGTGATATATTAAGATGTGTACTAATGGTCTACAAAATACAGATGTATGTTAATTAGCACAGATGTATATTGATATAGAATTTGTTATGGTAGAACATATAAATGTGCAATGACTGCCTTTTTTATGCTCATCGCATTTTATGCGATTATGTATCTATACAAATGAGATATGCTTCCCTCTTAAATATGTCATTAATATATTTTATATTGCAGAATTCACACTTGATGTAAAATCAGCATTAAGATCTGATCAAATTGTATAAAAATTTTTGGATTTACCATATCTTGGAATTGTATGGTTGTATGTAAATTTTTGCTATTTTTTGTTTGGCAACAAACTTTGATATGCTTTTGTTGCTAAATACTAATATTGAATAAATTAATTTATTTCGTATGCTAAATGAATCCTAAAATGGTAAACTTGGAGAAGATATGTACATTATGTTATTTATTATACAGTCTGTTCCACAAGAACGAACAGTTCCGCATTTCATCAATAAATGTTAAGTTTAGTTTTTCCGATTCTCTGAACAGTTCAGAAGAATGCTTTGAGGTTATATGGATAGTATGACTTGTTTTGTCTGTAACAGAGCCAAATAAACACTATGGGTTTCGACACAAGTATCGTTCTATCTTTCTTGACTTGATTTAGAGATTGACAAAGATAGAACGACACTTGTTTCATCAAATGGAAAGCACCCAATGAGTACTATGTATGTAAGTCGTTTTAAAGCAATGTTTCTTCGTACACATCCGAAAGGACTGAGAATGTTGTATGCAGCTACTGGCCGCTACATGACAAAGTCATAAGGATTCGGTAGGAAGTTGAAACGTTATAACGAAACAAAAACTGTCAACGATCCAGAACGTGGCACCCAACGCTCAATGACGAAAAAGGATGATAAAGCTATCATTAAGATATATTGAAAAGAATCCTGGGTGTTCGAAGAATATTTTATTGAAAAAGGGTGTAGAAGCAAACCTTAATATTATTAGACAGTGATAGCTTGATTCTGAATACGGCTGGCGGTCCACAAAGACACAACCCGTACGCTCTTGTGAAACAGACTACTATATGAAAGAGTATTGTGTAACATCACATAGATTTTTTATTACATAACATAAAAATAGAATTTATTCAACACTTTATACTTAATAGTATAAGAGAAAATTATTGTAAAGTGCTGTTACATTACATTAGTAAATTACATTAGCTGATTTGATTATATTAAGTATATTAAAATGAAAGCATTGATAAATTAGTATTGTAGTCATTGTAGAATATATGATCATCCATAAGAAACTAGCACATTTCTACAAAATGGTTAATAATTTGGTTTTTTCCAGTTAAATGTTTAGTCAATCTATAATAATCTATAATAATTTTATTTTTGTACAGTGTATGAACGTCATAGTTTTTAAATTAAGAAATATTGATTTATCCTTGGTCATTCGATTTCTTGACCAGAGTAAAGGTAGTTAATAATTTGTTGACAATTATGAAGTCAACGTAAACGTAGACACAATATATTTCGTAATAATATGATGAAAATACTTTCTGTGAAACATTTATCATCAGACAATTCTTATAAATTGAATCTTGTTTAGACAGTGTAAGAATAAAAAACACGAAAAAAGATGTTATGGATAGACAAAGACTAATTCATCATTACTGCATAATTTTCTTATGTATATATCCAATTTTCTGAATAATGTCACATCGTTTTATGAGCATATGATAGATTGGAAAACAAAATTTCACAAATAGAAAAACTACAATATTGAAATGTTAACAAACATAAATTTATCTACATATAATTTAGCACTGTTTCGAATAATACAATATATATGTGTGTGTGTGTGTGTGTGTGTGTGTGTGTGTGTGTGTGTGTGTGTGTGTGTGTGTGTGTGTGTTGTGCGGGGGGCGCTCGCGTAATCTGGAGACACGGTAGTGTCTCGGCGCTAAGCCAGGCGCAGCGACACTGCCGTTCTTTACGCGAATCTGAGAATTTCGGGGGATTGAGATGATTAGATCTCAGTAACGGCTGAATTATTTTGACGTGATTACTGTAAGTTAAGCATTAAAAACCAGACGTTACCAGTACATTTGAAATTAGATATTTAAGTTGGACTATCATAACAAGTTTGGATCACAAAGCGCAACAATTTAAATCACATTTTTGGAAATGTACAACAATAAAATACATGAAATAGCATAAGTATTTCATACATATGTGGGTATGCGTGGATGGACGATATACATTTTTATCTTACTATAAAATAGCTATGTTTTATCTGAACAAAGATGCATTGTGATAGCTCAAATAAACTGTTTTTTATTGTTATTACTGTATATTTAAGTAATATCAATAAGAAAAATCGCATACTTTTTAAATATCAACATGTCCATACCATTTTAGATCTTTTGTATCATCTTCAATATTTTGGAATAAACATGTAAAAATAATCTTTGTAGCTACATACATATATATATATATATATATATATATATATATATATATTATTGAACGAGATATCTAAATGAGCTAGTACAGGCAGTTCCAAAAAGTAGGAGTTGCAGATAAGTAAGTCTTATGTAATAGGAAAAGGGATATAAGAGCATCGGTTCCTATTTTTATATAAAAAACAAAGAGTTTATTTTACTTACGATCAAATAAAATTGTTTTAATTGCACAGAAGTGTAACGCAAGTAAATATAAAAAAAATTAACTGTGCTTTGAAGATCTTATTATGCATACAATCATATAACGATTTTAAGTGAAGAATACATCAATTTCTACAATTACAGAATATATATTGTGTGAATTATGCTACGTTCAATTTCCCATTAAAATAAACTATATATAATTTTACATATATCAATCCAAAGAAATATATAAGTATGTAAATGTATTTAATTCTAGAATAGCTTTTTTAAAGTTAGCAATATATTAGGTTTCTAATTTACTAATCAAGAGTAGCCTTACAATAATTTAACATTTTTACATAATTATATCAGTTATTTATGTAGCATAATTTTATTTCAAAGTTATAATTATCTCTACTAAGAGGTTGATAAAATTTTATTTAAAAATACATATCGTATGAAGATGTATAATTCAATGTATAAAAGGAGTAAAAAATGTATGTGAGATATTAAAAGAATTCTCCCAATTTTTCTCCGTTTTACCTTTAGTTGAAAAAAATGCTTTGTACGTGTTTCTTTATCACGCGTAAGTGTAACGATTTAAAAAAAGAAACTGACATTAATAATCAATTACCACTCTGCACAGTCTCTGCTCATGTAGTACTCCATAATGACTCTTGATGATAGATATCTCATTTTCACCACTTTTGGATTGGCCAGTCTATTGCAATTTCGCATGTATGAAATTGTATACGTAATTGCATACATTAACTGCTCTGTGAATTCTGTAAGCATATCATTATAAAGTACTTTAACTTTTGCACATACATCTTTTCCTGGAGATTTAACAGTCACGAGTATACATTATATTGTTTCTTGCAAATATATAATTTTTTATTAAATATTTTTTAATTATTGACAAATTACCATATAGATATGCAAATTTTTATATTTTATATTTCTTACAAATAAATGTAATTGTGTACAGTTTTATGTTAAATATTAAAAATTGTACATATTTTCTTGTCTATAAGACAGTGTAAGAAAATATAACAATATTACACGAACGATATTATATGATAAATATTTATATTTAAGCTTCTTAAATTTTTCCGATTTGGAACTTGACTTCAAAATGATTAATCTAATACTTTTTGATTGTCTTGAGTATTGCATTTATATATAATATATTTTTACAAATATATGAAGTTTTAATCAATAATTCCAGAACTTGTTATATTACTGATACATAAATGTATTAACAATACCACTCTTTTCCCCCCCCCCCCCCCATGCATTAGAATATCATCAATGATGTGACTAATTAAAACATGACAATATCATTAATTGATCATCTTGAAATATTAATATATAATATAATACAAAAATTAATTTCTAATTATAAGCACATCAAGTATCGTGAAAATATCAGAAAAAAATAATAAATGAAACACTGTACGTTAAATTTCAGATATAGTTGAAAGACACATATAAGAAAATAAAATCTAATCAGATATCTATCTAAAAAAAAATAATTCATTGTGTCCCTTTTCCACTTTTAAAAATAATATTCAAATATTAAATATTCTTAAATAGAAAATATAACTCAAGTTCTATTTTCTTAATATACTATTTTGCAGTTCTCTGCGAATAAATAAAATATCGCTTTTTTTTTATAAGCTAATAATACTGAGATAATACACGTGTTCATTTCAATCACGCAGAAAAAAACACTACATAATTATAAAGTGGTATTGTCTAAAGATAAATATCAGAATATTAAATATAGACTTCTGAAAATATATTACAAAGTATTAGACATCGGATATTTATTTATCAACTCATTATTGAGAATATCAATAGCATATTTCTAGGGAAAACGTATTCACTAAATAAGAAAAAACGTATATATAATATCAATACAAAAAAATATATTGAACTTTTTATCGAATTTTATATTAGAAATTCTGATCACTTCGTTCTTTACGCTCTAATTATCTTTACCTTCTTATTTGTGAGAGTAATAATTGATAACTTTATCATGTTTACTGATGCTCTGTACGGATGTTTTGTAATTAATCACAATGATATGGTTATAACACAATTTTTCATTGTAAAAAATCAGTTTCATGAATATTTGCGTATATCAGGCATTCGTCCGTTTGTGCAACAGACGACTGATTGTCAGTTCACCATGTTATCCGATCTCTTTTTTTCTATAAAAGAAACCACATTATTTAGGATGGAGCAATTAAAATAAAATAATCCAAGTTTGTAGTGGTAACGATGTATACCTAATGAGGTATTTTATATTTAATCAATAGCTTGGAAATAGGTAAAATGTTAGAAATCATATATACGCTTATTTATAACGAAAAACGAAAGACTTGTTCCCATCAAATCATTTTAATTATGCGTATTATGTACAATAAACATAGACAAGTATTGTACAATCATGTCGACGACTCTACACACGACAATAATAATATATCTAAAATAGTAGCGTTATACCGCATTTGAAACGCCAAAATTTTGCAGTATACGACAGGCGCTTATTGTAAGATCTTAACTTCCTTTTTTGTTTTCTTAACTCTGTGTCTGTATATTTTAAACGCCGCATAAAAATGTGTGTGTTAATTCTAAAGCTTCCATTTTAAAAACAACAATACACATGATTTCAATCTTTTATGACTTTCTCTTACTAATTAAATTAGAAAAAAGAAGGTTAAATAGAGGCTGTATCAAAATTTTAACAGCTGTTATTAAGCTTGGTCAGTGGGGATTGGTATGTCCCTTGGCAGACTTGTGCTCTGGCTTAACAGAAGAATAAAGAAAGGCTAAAGACTTCACAAGAAGAATGAAAAATAATTGTAATAAATCAGTGTCGTGGTACACAACATTCTTTCCAAATTCATTAAGAAAGAATTCCCAAGTAAAATTAAACAAACGTTTAAGATAATTTCTCACTATAAAAACACATTGTACAATAATGATTTAATTTATCAGGAAAAATATATATGATACAGATATTAAAAAAGAAAGGATCTCTTAATGGATCCCGTAGTATTCGTGAAGCATTAATAGAATTCGTGCATATTATGAGCAATCTGTTTACATTTGATGTTAATTTCTGCAAAAATTTTAAAAGTTCAACGATCGTGTAAACATAGTTATAATTTAAAATAATTGCAATAATAGGATATATACGATGTTATAACAGTTTTCCAACGATAAAATTAATGATAAGTGTTTTTACAGTCCTTAATTAATAAATACATAATTAATTAATAAAAATTGTGAATGACATTTCAAACAATTACAAGATCACAAAAGAAATAAATGCAGTATCATAGCTGTCCCATCCCTACAATTATGCCAATTGAACTTAATTGACATATAATGTTATATAACAGTGACATTAATAAAATACTACTTTTTTGTTTTTATGAAAACATATTTACACAATTTTTTCTTCAATAGTCCTATTCTGTAAAATATACACATAATATTGAAATGTTAAAAAAGAATATAAATAGAAACATTTGAAAAAATTCTCATATAATTGCTTCTCTTGCAAATTTCATGAAATGTTTGGCTCAATGTGTGTATACACAATATGGATTATATTCAATATGCAGAATAAGACTATATGTAAAAAAAATTACTACAGAAAGATGCTAATCCATCCATGTTAAAATTCTAATTCAAATTTTCATGAAATAAGTAGCTTACATTAACGATGTAAATGATTAGTATGTTCGTAAATTTTACTATCAAATTAAGATTATATATTATGCCATCAAATATTTAATTTTTCCAACTCTATAAACTGTTTGCAATACGAGTTGAAAACACATACCATTAATATGGGCGTTATATCATTGTCACTAGATGAGGCACGGAAAGCTCAGCAAAAAGAGATATTTCAGCTATATCAAACTATTTTTATAAATCCGTAGTCTAGATACACGCTATATGTTTCTAACTAGACTTCAATCACTTCAAGAAATTATAAAGCTTCGCGTATATCTGTAATGTTTATTCTGTAATTCGCAATCATGTGAAAATCTAATACTTTGTATAGTTTTTGTTAATCAAATTAAAAAATGATATTAATGTGATTAATAGGTCGTGAAAATTCATGAGATTTTCATATGGTGAGCCACTCCGCTAAATAATCCAAGTTGCGTTATTTCTATTTTTTTTAGAAAGATCTTGCTCAGATTCAACAATGATGATTATATTATATATAATTATGTCAGCTCCGCGCATCTTATTGTAATATTATTTGTCTAGAAAAATCGCTAAATCTTATGAATTTTTGCGTCCTACTGATCAGATTTGAAAGAAAAAATTTGAAGTACCAGCGAAATATATCAGTATCTTCACATTTCCATTTAATGAGACATCGTTAGTAAAAATAGAGGGTTAATTCGTTCTCTGTGTATAAGATTTATATATTTATATATTTCTAATATATTACTTTAAAAAAAAACGGGTAAAAGATTGAGTGTTAACTTTGTTAGTTTCAGGACATTTCTTTTTATAACCAGAAACGGTAATATACTTTGGTAGACGTATACTTTATCGTGTGCACGAGGATGGCCTTGACGTATAGTTTCCGCTTTTTCCAGAAGGTGTTTTTATATGCGTGGAAAATGATTATAAAAGTCGAAGGATTAATGTTTGATATGCGTTATTCCACTATTTATAAAGCTAATTTATTGTATTTATACATGTATGTGTTAGTAGTAAATGTTTTTTACTCTATCAACTCACTGTTGATTGAATTTGTATACAATGTATTTCAATTACAAATTCAATAATATATTTATTGTATATAATATATTTCTGAATATACATTAAATACAACAGTTTAATCTATTATGATTGTGAGTAGCCAAATACAAAATTTATGAAGTAACATTATAGGAAACTAAACTCAAGGCCTCCTTGCCAAGTGTGTTATAAGTTTTCATTTTTAAAATTACTTGAAAAAAATATCAGTACACTGTTTATCAGACAACTCTTCAGTGTATGTGTGTGTGTATATACAGGACTGATAATTTTAAAACTAAATAATCCGTTTTTTTTCCTACTCTTCTCATATAAAAAGTTTCTGTGTTCTACAAAGTATGACTGACTGATAATTCCATAAACATCGGAACTGATTATAAATGAAGAGTAAGAAATATCGATCATAGAAGTAGATATATATTCTGAGCGCTAATTTTTGTCCTAGATCTACAAAAATATATAATTATATATCGCAATATTATGCATTTTTTATCAACATGGCAAGAGGGCATGACAGAAATACTCTACTAAATTCTTATTAAATTTCATGAAAATCTCGCTTCATGTATCACGAATGTATTGTAATACAGAAATTTTTGTACAGTTCTGAGAAAAATACATTTTTGATAAAGATAACATTAAATTCTGTTTGCGTGTGAAAGAGCTACGCAAGCGGTATAAAATGTATAATAATGTTAGTCTATTGTGCGAATTTCATAGTAATTAAATATTTAAGGATACCATTCTTTTTTAAAGTACTTCCAAATAAATGCATACATAATAACATATTATGTTCTCTACATTTTTTTTACATATTTATATTATATTAAAACTTACACCTTGATTAATTTTCATATTATCTAGTTTTCCAATTTTATTCTTGTACATCTAATTTTTAGTTTAACATCTGTTCTGTTTAACCCTCTGCTTATAATATAACTGTAATATAAACAATTTTTATTCCCCAAAATGAAAAAGAAATTTATAAAATCCAACAATATGTGATAATTATAAAAAATTATTAAATGGTAAAAAAGTCAAAGATTAATTGATATTATTTTTAAAGTAGATAACACAATTTTTACATTTTCTCCTGAAATATGCCATCAATCATAAAAATATTTTCTTATATTTGTATGTTAAGTGTTTGTTCGATTTTCTCATATTCTAAATAAAATATTATTCAAAACGATAGAAGTGCGTATTAAAATTAAAAGTAAATATTTATATAATTATCCTTAGTCCCTTTGTAATTGATATTTCACTTGTACTATTATTCCATTAAAATTATTAACTGGCTTAATCTGCAAATTAATAATTTGCACAAAATAGTGGAACTTAGTTAAGTATGTTCACTATCGATACAGCACTTAAGTTTCAGCCATGTTTCTAAAATAGATTTTTCGAGAGAAATATATATTCCTTAATAGATACATAACCCCGGATAATATTTCAATGGCTGTTGCGATTACTAAAGTTACGATGGATAAGAAAACTTTTGTATAGCTTGAGTTTTTAAACAAATAGTATAGATAAATGGATATAAACACTTACAAAAGTACATAATGTTTAATTAATTTACGCACTAATTTACGTTGCCAACCGTGGGTCACTTTGTAGAGATCTACTAATTATATGCTTTATGAAATTTTCGAAACTTAGTTCTCTTAAGACTTCAGTTATAGTACATCGTAATTTTTCTTTAACATTGATAGGATTTCCTTACATTAGAGATTACTATTCAAATAAATGTGTCCACGGTAAATTCTGCATCTTTATATGAATATGGAACATGTCTTATTATTATATAATTGTACATCTGATGCGGTTTTGAAAACGATCGAGGGTTAGTTATGTCAAAGGGATGTATCCAACACTTACAGAATGCGCTTTGCTGGGACACATTTCTCGAAACATTTTCTCGATAAATGGTTGCCTGAAAGAAAAAGAAATACAAAATAATCATTGTACATTATGAAATTTTCGAGAATGAATACTAATAATTCAGGTACATTTAGAGAAGGTCAAGTATAAAATTATTGGGCTCTCACGACAGAAATCTAATTATATTCTGGAATCTAGCCAAATTTGTAGAAGACTGTCGATTTGGTTGTTTTTGGTAGTAGCAACGCTAACATTACCGTGATCTCACTATGAAAATCGAAAAAAGGTAAATTCTCAATTTCTATTAATAAATATAACACTAAAAATTAAATTTCATATTATTTTTAAAATAATTATGTACGTATGCACATATACATATTACGTAAGTACAAGTCATCTTTCCTAAATTAAAATTATGTAATATTCCACTGTGCAAAAACTAACCCTTTTAACAATGATTGACAATAAAACAAAAAATATTAAAAAAATTTAAGTCTTTTTACTAAGAACTTTAATACAGTTTAATAGTATGATTTGTTCACGTTTTCAATAGAATATTTATTTTGTAGCTGTCAAAAGTGTTCTTCACTAATTGTAAGATAGAAGTATTCTTTTAGATCAAAAAGTAAATAATCCAATCAGCGCAAAGAAAACTTCTAAAAAGTTATAAACTAAACATTCCGCTAAAAATGGCCTATTATTTTTACGATTTAAAATCGTGTTTTAATGTTGCTAAACTTACTTAGCGTGAAGACCACCACCAGGAGGCAGATAAGGAAAATCTTGATCGCTTCCTCTAAGAAGCTCCAGCATTTTTAGATAGTCAAATTCACTCTTGTCCTCCTCTTGGGCGACTATTTCTACAAATATAGAAGACAAATATTAAAATAACTTACATATATTCATCGTTGAAAAGTTATTCAACTTATATTAGATATCAATAATATTTATAAATAATAGCTAATTAGGTTTTTTTAGATTATGTGCAATTCTAAATGCAACTATTCAAACATATGCTTAACAAAATGTGCTTGATATGTATGATTCAATATTATCAAATTTATAATTCAAATTTTCCATAGACATAGCAATAGAAATTATCTGTTTCCTCGAACTGTTATTTTATACATTCATGTGTAATTCTAAGTGTACATTTTTCCATATGTATTCCTCTTTATTAATAATAAATAAGGATAAAAACGTGATGATCTATTGGAAAAATATAAACTATGCTTGTACATCCTAATTTATAATATAATAATACAATGGATTTTTACATGCATTTTTTCTCAAGATGCTTGCGAGAATATAATTAGCAAATGTAGAATAATTAACAGGTACCGAAACACACACGCACACGCATATACAACACAATTGTGTACATGCATCTACTTAGGACTGGAAGAGTAGATTGTACATTACATTTCTTATGGAAACATACTCTTGTCTTAAGTAGATACATTTTTAGTCAAGCTTTCAATATATAATGCAAATTGTCCACCTCTGGAATTGTGTATCCTTTGGATATTATAGAAAAAAAAGAAAAGAAAAAAAATCTGCTGCAATGTTCCTCCATAAGAAATGCATTGCTATTAAAGTTGATATCAAAAGTAGATAACAGATAATGTTAGATTCTCGTAAGAAAAATTGCACCTACCTTATGACACGGTTTAGATGAACTTTAAAAGAGGAACAAACATAAACAAGAGAAATGATTTCTACTTAAAGATTGAACTTTAGGTTAATTTATCAACTCCAAGGGTGGAACATATCTTTCAGCAACAATTTTGCATAATATTTATTGATAACTTTTGTCATTACATGACGAAATAATGTGTACTAATTTTATGATATTACAGACTAATTTTTCTTTCTCTTTCATCTTTAAGAAAGTGATATAAAATATTGATTTGATACATGATTATTTGATCACAAATAGGGCGTAGAAACCTTTGTAAGGTTTCATGCTGAGTCTTTCTAAATGGACGATATATTCACATATACTTTCTTTCAATTATAATTTAATAAAAATCAATTTAATCATTTTTCAATTCTAGTATTATCAGAAAAAATAAGTATTTTCAATCAAATAAAATAACCGTAAAAATTTAAAAACTTAATCCCATTAATAAATATAATATTGATGCAATATTTTTTAATTAATCATGTATGGAATAGACGAAAATTACTATAAAATATTTTTTGGCGGAATAATATTATAAATATATATATATTTTTTTTTATTATAAGTGGGTTGTATTTTTTATACTTCTGTATTACTACACATTAAGCATTGTACGTATTTTTAAAGCTTTGCAATTTTTACGCATTTTTATATAACAATATTAATATTTAAGAAACAACCATAGTATTTATATTACAATATTTAATTTTCTTAATAACAGTCCTCTCATATCTTTAACACATAACACGAATTAGTATCTTTGAAATGTGTTACATTAGTCGGGTATACAGTTTTAATAGAACATAAGATCTGAGGAAATAATGATATATTTTAGTATATGAATTATTGCATCTGTTTTTATGTATCATACGCGTCATATACATTTTGGATTTTATATGAAAATTGTTAAGCTGTGTGTATCGAGCTCTCAGAAAGTTTTGAGAAATAACAGATGCAATGTGATAGAATTCATTGAAGTGAAACAAATATGCGCTTTTGCACACACAGGACGACGTAAGACATCAATCAACGATTTGTAAACGTTTTTCGTATGATAGATATACCGTATAAGACATCAACTTTATTAATCACAAAGTGCAACGTTAAGAAGTGGGACTCACATTGTGTAGTTATTATTACACATAATTTGTACAATTGATTGTGCAAGCTTCAACATTTACATTTCTTTTCAAATCGCAATTAAAGTTAATTTTAAAGAATTTTTAATTGTTATTATTGCTGTTCACACACATTAAACACTGGAAAACATTTTTATCACTTTTGCAAGATTGCTTTACGTGTAATGACTAGTTATATCTTGTGGCACATGTGATATGTAGATTGTAAATACAAGATTATTCTGAAAATAAAACTCTCGATCTTTCAAACTAGATTAGATTACATCTATGTGACATCGAAGATATTGCTGTTTCAAATTTTTTTATCATTTATCTATTATATTATTATTCTTTATAATTTTTAGAATAGTACACATCACCTCTAATGACGCAATAATAAATCAGTTTATCAACGATAACATTTTTCTAACATTATAATACTTTTTCTACTAAACTTTTAATTGTCTAATACACATCACTTATAATCATATGCAAACTATTGCAAACTATTACGCTATCTGGAGTCATTTATTCTACCATTTTTCTATCATTATGATTGGTCTCTATTTTTCTTTCATTGAGCTGCAGTATTCGCAGTATTATAAATATCCGAGAATAAAAGTACTTATATTGCTAAAAATAGATGTTTCATATATCAACTTTCATAATATTTTTACTGAAGAATATTTTTTATATACTTTGGCACTAATCAAATTCTTCACAATTGTGCAAAATTCCATTGAATATGCACCAGGAAGAATTTGTCATTACATCTATTTTATATCAACAAACATTAATTTATTATGTCACTTTCGTGTATGTGGCATCGTGATCTTGAATTAATGCAACAACATAAAGAATATAATGAATTAAAGTATGGAAAAGTTAAAGAACCTTTAATTTTCCTTGCAATAGCCATTTCCAACTCGGCCTCCTGCCTCTGTGCTTCAGGATTTGGTTTTGGTGCAGCCGGAAACGTTACCAGGACTATACTCATATTATCTCTGCTACCCTGTAACGAAATTTTAGATTGCTCTGAATACATTCTTGTATTAAAAAAAAAAAAACATCAATAAACATCAAAAATTTGCAGTTATTCCATACGACTGTAGATATAAAGAAAAATTAAGAATGTAACTCAATGTAATGCATAATATAAATTGAAATAAAGAAAATTTATATTATTTTACAAACTAAAAATAATTTTTAAAGTAATTTTACCATTTGCTTTATATCTTGAAAAAAAATTAATATATTACTTTGGTACAATCACATTACTTTTAAAACAATAATATACATAAGTATATAGTATAAAATATATACAATTAAATACCTTATAAAGACAAGTGTCTACAACCAGATTGGTAACTGCTTCTAAATCATCCGTTAGCTGCAGCCTTGAATGTATAAAATTACATAAATCTTCGTTGTTCATTACATCCCAAATGCCATCACATGCTAAAACTAGAAACTCGTCGTGTTCATCGTCCCTGTCTAGCATGAATATTTCTGGTTCTGGCGACACTAACTGCTCACAAGGGCCTCGATCTTTCAGATTTTTGTACTCGTAATCACCCAATGCTCGAGAAACCGCCAGAGATCCGTTAACTCTTTGGATCATTACGCTACCACCTGCATTCTGAATTCTCTCCTTTTCAGCGGGTAAAACGGGTTTGTGATCCCGCGTCGAGAAGACTGGTAATCCAGATCTGCAGAGTACCGCCCGGGAATCGCCGCAATTGGCGATATAAATATTTTTGGGCGATATAAATGCACATACTGCCGTGGAGCCGGACTTGTCCGTGCCTGCGCTCATCTGTGGCAAATCCCTCATCTCGTCGTCGAGTCTGAGAAATCCAGAATGGATCCCTTTGATAACATCCTCGGCCTTAAACTCCTGCGTTTGCATTATACATTCTAGTAAGTGTTCTGCACTGTGTGCTGACACCAATGCACCTGCATGGCCATCGAACACTGCAAAATAGCTCCAATCTGAGAGACCACCATCCAAGCAGGGAATTGCTCGATGAGCGTCTTCCATCTCCATTCGCCATCCTTGCATACTGGCAACACCGTACCGCAAGCCATTGCCGGTGCCATGCTCATTGCACTTCTCTGTCTTCGGAGTATCCAAAAACGCCCCCATATTACTCGTCGAATATTTATTGTACCAGCTGAGTAATTTGTTCCTCGTTCTATTATTTGATTAGCATCATTCTTACGGATCCTCAAAATGGCACTTCTTTCACTCTTACCTAAAATCAAAAGCTGCACTATATTACAACAGAAATTATCGAAACATACACTGTATTTCCAATTATGCGTCTGAATTATCAGAGCGAACAGACTCTAGGAGGGCGTTTTGCAGCAATCCAACGGAATTCGACCGTCGATCGTTTGACATTGTGACGACAATGTGTCGTTAACGTGGGTCGAGGAAAATACTCGGCGTATACACGAGAGTTCAAATGACAAAGGCCGAGGTGAGACGACCGGATAGGACGATCCGCCGGTAGTCGAAGTTCGGCGTTTCGTTGCGGCGTTTCGGAAGCGGCGCGCGTTATCACCCGGCGCGAGTAAATCCATTGCTTACGCCACGCGCGAGGGAACGATATACGCCACGGAGTTCACGTAAGCACAGTGCCTTTCTGCGCGATCGGCGATATCGTCCCGCGCGGCGGATAATTCAGGCGGCGGTTGGCCCGCGCGCTCGCGTTTCCCGATGACGACGACGACGACGACGATGACGACGACGATGATAACGACGAGGGTGACGCGCGCGCGAGGAAGCTCTTATTTGGCAGCGGCGAATTTTCGCGACTAAAATAGTTTGCTCGCTCACCCGCAGGCACGCACGCACGCACGGCTCCTGCTCGCGCCGAGCGTACAAACGTAGTTATTGGAACTTACGTCGGCGGACCGTGACCGAGGATCGTCGTCATTTCAGGTACTAAACGGGTAGCGTGCTCCAACAAACTGCCGTTGCTGTCGCCGCCGCCGCCGCCGCCACACCGCCGTCGTCGCCGTTGCCACTAATGCCACTGCGTGTGCTCTCGCACAGCTAATGCGTTCGCATCGTGTCTTCTTCTCGAGATAGCACGCGAATTTCTCACCGTCCTCGCCACCAACGTACCGCGTTCGTCTCCTGCTCTCGCTGATCGTGCCTGGCTGGCTGGCCTCAGGCCTGGCGGCTCGTGCCCGTGCACACACAGAGAAACAACGAAATCGACTCGCATGAATGGCGGATACACACGGCGGCCGGCGTGGCGCGCATGCGCCGGTTTATTAATAGCGGCTCGCGTCCTGTCGTCATCGCCCGCCAATCGGCGCCGCGCAATTTCCGTTCGCGCCCATCTCGTTTTATAGGACCATCGCGCGGGGTAAAATTAACTCGCTCTCGTTCCCTCTCTCTCTTCTCTTTGTTTATCTCCCCCCCCCCCTCTCTCTCTCTCTCTATATATATATATATATCTTTTTCGCGCGCGAGCGCGCGCGCAAGACCCTAGAATTAACTCGGCGACGTGTCGCGCGAATAACAGCGTGCGCGATTTCGTGTGGCCGATAGATCTCGCGCATTCACCGATAATTACTTGCGACGTTAATTGGTTGTCGGCGTCACGCGACCGACTCGACTTGACCCCCCCCCGGCGTGGTCAATTCGGCGGATTCGCCGGCGCGGCGGATCATGCGAAGCGTCCGTCCCGGCGTATATATTTGTACATCAAGATCGGTTTATTGATCGGTTTTAATAGCCGATGGGAATTCCGCTACGGCGAGAACGTCAACGGGTCATTGGATTACGCGTTATTACGCCCAGATGCGCCCCATTAATCCGCGTTTGAGCGCGGCTGCCTCGCTTGTGTATATTCTATCTATAAGCACGTACCGCGCGCCGCCCGATTCAGGCGCGATCGGCTCTCATTGATCCTCTAGCGCGCGCAACTTCGGGCCGTTCCCGCGCGAGAGCGAGGATGCACACGCGACGCGTGTACATGCACCCGAGAGGCACGGTGTGTGTATCACCTCTATCGCTCGACCCAGTTTCGAATAATTGTGAGAAAGTGGAACGTAAACGGCAGCCGTTCGAATCCACGCGATTCAGAAGTTTCCCCCGCGCGACGCATGCGCGAACGGACGTTCCTTTCTTTTTGTTCCATTTTTACCTTTTATCAATATAAATTAAACTTGCTTTTTAACGTTTTTAAAAAATCTTCTTTTAGTTTTATAAGTATTAAACTAAGATGAGAAGTAAACCGATGCTCCTTCGGAGCTGAAATTTATAACAGTTATTGAGATGTTGGAGCTGTACGAGATCCATTTATATATATATATAATTTGTGACTGTAAAGGCACTCTATTTACTTTCAAGAAAAACGATATATAACTCGAATAAAAAGTTTATTTTAATAACAATAATCCAAATTTGTAGATGTAACATAAATCGAGAGGGTTCAACAGATAATTCTTAGAAGATAAAAATAAATTAAATTGAAATTAAAATTAATCTATATATACTGGTAGACACGAATACTAATCACTGTTAAGTTTATGATTAATCGAGGTTTGATCAAAGTCAAAGGTATTTTTAGCGTTTTACGTTGCAGTCCCACCATGCTGCTGAGAAAAGCGTTTACGTTTATCCTATGACTGGGAAAGGTTGAAAATTTTTGGATTTTTCAACAGGAGGATACGAGATTTCTGTTAATAATCGAGGCAGATCGATAGAAAAATTAATTTAATTTGTCAATAAAAGACGGTGCTTGAAAAAGATCGTAAAACGTATGCTATAGTTGCGACGTGTCTTGCAATAAATAGATTTAAATGGTCTCCAACGCAAATAGGAGGATCTAGGAAGCGATGTTTCGCATAATTCGGTGTTCGCTAAACGGTTATTTTATTTTCAAAACCGAGGTCTCTAGGAATCATGTACTGTTTAATCATCTCGTCTGTTACTCTACTTTTCGCTTCTTGATGCGCGGCGACGAGTCGTTGTAGAACGTCGATCAGCTCCTTCTTTAGCTCGCCCGTCAAAATCTCCCCGCTGGTATACCCCTGAAAAATAAACATCATTTGTACAACGCTATAGTCTAATGTCCATCAACATAACTTAGCTTTTTAGTTTCAGTGTAACTAAACTTTCATCTTTTTCTAATTCTAAGAATTAGAAAGAGATGAAAAGTTGAACCGAATTAAAGTTAATCTACGTTGGTGGAAATGAACATTAGGATAAAAATAAACGATAGACATAGATATTCATAGTCATTTTTTATATTAAGACCATCTTAAGTACAATCTTAAGGTGTTATAAGCCCGTAACACACAATAGGTGCAATAAATCTTAAGTGAGAAATTAATCATAGTTGATTATTCTCTTGATATTTGATTGTGATTGGCCAATATCTTACAACTTCAAACTTATTACACCCATTGTTTCAGAACTAATTACGGTATTATTTTAAGACATTACTTAAAACGGTTTTAAAAGAATGGACTATCAGTTAAAGTGTCAGCCGACTGTTGTGTCATTTATGGAAAACAATTAAGGTTGTGTTATATTCATGTCGCATTCACATTGCCAAGGACTTTTCATAAACGACAACAATTGGTCGACAGTTTGTCTACCGTGCCTTTCTGGCCTTAGGCCAAGTACACGATAGGTAGGTGGCCTTAGGCCAACTATTGTTGGTGATGGAAAATCCTTGGGATATGATCCAACTTTATTTTCCATAAACGACAAAACAGTCAGCCGATATTTCTATCGTATGCTTTTAAGTACTCCTAAGAGATCGAGAAAGAATCGAAGCAATTGATGGAAAACTAACTTTTCTAATTTGTTCCAATCGTTCGTCGTCTTCCAGGAAGAATCGCAGCCACTGATAAGATATGTCCACCTCACAATTGCCGCCGAGTTGTCTGTGCTCCTCCACGGTGGCTTGACCACCCGAGAACGCATGTTTATTGATCTTATTCTTGATCTGTTTGGCAGTATCTGTGAGGAATATTGCTGTATTATTGTCGCTCGCCGACATTTTCGTCTTCGAGCCCTGTAACGCTGGAAAGAAGGTTGCATGCAACAACGCTGGTTTGGGGAAACCCAGCCTGGGCGCCACGTCCCTCGCCATGCGGAAGTACGGGTCCTGATCGATCGCGCATGGTATCAGACAGTGCACTTTAGCGTCCTTGAAGATAAAGGGGAATGAACCGGAGATCGCCGGTGTCGCTTGCGTTGGCGGAAACGCGATCTTCGCGATCGGATCGCTGTCACCGAAACCGAAAATGCCCTTCACTTGGTTGAACGTCACGCATTTCTGTATCCTGATCATGTTCTGGTAAAATGCTGAATTATTTCCTATGTGTTCTAGGTTGGAAAAGATAAAAGTTTTCTCGGGATTAAAGCCGCAGGCGATGATGTCCCTCGCATTGGCGTAAGCCAGCTTAATAGCATCTTCTATACTTAGGTTCTTCCATATAGCTTTCTCATCATCCGTCAACTGTATGATTAGCGGTACATTAAAAACGTCTTGTAACCATTTGCAGAACATAAAAGGTATGAGATGTCCCAAATGCATCGCGTCAGAGCTCGGTCCTCTGCCCGTGTACAGGTAAAAGAATTTGCCTTGCTCGTAAAGATTCAGAATAGTATGCATGTCTCTATGGGAGAAGAATATGCCTCTTCTGAGAAAGCAATGTGGTTTTTTGCCAGTAATTTTTTCAAATCTAGCTAATAGTTCGTCATCTATCCTAGAACTCCCGAATCTTTCTGCAAAAAGAAAAGGAGTATTAGTTTCTACAAAGCTCAGAATACAAATAACTTATAAATATAATATTCTGTTTATGTTTATACACTTGTACTTAAAATAAAAAATATATTTGAAGTTTGACGAAAACAAGATAAAAACACAGTACGCTTTGATGCTTTTCAGCAAGAAATATAATGTAATATTATATAATAAGTATTTCATGAACGTTGGCAAATAACAAAGGATGCTTCCCAATAAGAAACAGATGACACCGAATAATACAGTTAATTTCGTCTTTATTTACCATTCGCAAATGACACGCAAAGTCTAAAAGACATCTTTATGATACTGTTTAGATGCATGTTCTCAAAGATAACTTTATGATATCTTTATCATGTCTTTTAGACATGCATGCTGTTTGAGATTAGTAAACAAAAAAATGATTCACTTGCATTATTCTATATCATCTGCATCTCTTACTGGAAAGCATCTAATGATGCAATAATTCACGGTATTATATTAGACCTGTTCTTTTTAGCTAAACTTTTTACACAGTTTATCTTTCTTTCTGTTAGAGAAAAAAAAGATAAAAACTGTACAAAGGCTTAGGTAAAAAAGGATAAGCCTAATGTATTTGTCTCATTGGGAAGTATTCTTCGTATCTTGAGAATATCTTAAAGCCATAGACGTTTTGTGAATGTGTTTAGGACAACCCTTGGAGATCTGAGTTGTAAAAAATTTTAACGCAATTGTGTGCTGGTTACGAACGTAACCTAAAAAAAACGTGAAAAATCAAACACCTGTTCCACGCGTGCATTGTTCATAAATCTACAAGGATAATGGTTTGACATCATAAATTGCTCCTCGCAAGAGGCGCGACTTACTAATCAACTTGTCATAATCGATCCCGGTATCGTTGACGCTCGCCACCGTCCACGGTGTTACGACGTCGTCGTCCTCGGCAACGCCGTTCAACGCATTGTCCTGTACCTGCGCGTCCTCCGTCGCCATGTTTTCCCCGTTAGTGTTTCTTTTCTCAAATTCTGAACGCGGTCGCGCGAAAATCCACGCGGGCGATCTGGTTCATATGCGATGATGGGCGACACAGCTGGGGACACAGTTAGCGGACAGCTCGAATCTGAGAGGTTATGTCATCATCCTGCCCGAGTAAACGGAAGAGGTACCGTTTAGTACCCCGTTTATTTGACGATGCGCACGCAAGATAAATTGCCGCATCGTGGAATTTTCGCGCCACATCCTCTTAATTGCCGAGGTGATGCAACCGTCGGCACGATTTCTCTCGCGATGGTCGAGTCTGCGAGAATAAAACCGCACGATTGCGTATCGCAGTGCTTGACGACATAAGACAGATTTTCCTCGTTCCTGTCGTTGTGCCGTGTCAATTCGCTTGGCAAGCAAAGAGTGTTCATTCATGCGCTCTTGGCGAACGCTTTCTCGTTTCATTGCAGTTGCGTGAAATCGCGTTTTACGATTTCTTTTCTGCAGGCTTTTGTCTACAAAATGCTCGGCGATCTGATCAATGAGTCATTATCATGCATTTCCTGACGTCATTCCACTTCCGCGAAAAAATTACATTTCCTGAGACTCGCAGCGGAACTTCGTTCGACAATACGCGTTGGCAACTCGCACTTCACACGTGTCGCGAGTCACTAGTGACATCTAAGACGCTCTTCGATTTTCTAATTAATCTAATCATGGTTAATTGTGCAAGCCCAATTTAAAATCATCTTGAGTCTGATCTCTTACAAGATGATTTTAAAATTGCGTCCAGCCAATGAAAAATCATATAACATTTTATAAGTCATATTTTGAGATCATATTTTTTTATTCTGTTTCCTTCTTCGTGTTTATTATTATGTTTTTTTAAATTCGCATCTTTTTCTGGAGAGATAAAGTAGAAAGATGAACTGTGCAAAAAGTTCAAGTCCAGTTGAAAAGAGCAAGCCCTCTAATTCTATTTTCATTTGTAAAAACAGTTTAATGATTTTGTACCATAAACATAAAAAATTTTGATTTAGATTAAAAGGCAGAAATATAATAATAACGCAAATATTGAGGACAACAACTTACAAAGATACATTTATTAAGATACATTTGTTTAGTAAGATATACATAAAAATAGTTTGCAGGCTAAAAAAATAGTTTTATGTCGTTCTTCAATATAATTTTATCTTTCAACTACTTCTACAGGTATTACATTGCAACCCAAAAGACCTTTTCCAACCCAAGGACGCGGAGTTAACGATAAAACAATCGTATTCGAACCGCGTTTAATTTTTACATGGATTGTCTTGTATCTACTGTTTTCCACCAGCTTTCCAATGTCTGTTAAAGATTTAAAATTTCGACAATGAACAGATCCAAATTCCAGTATCAGATCCTCGACTTGGATACCCTGAACAAAAAAATAGCAATAGCTTTTATTTCTTGTATCCAGTTAAAAAGCTTTTGTATGTAACCAAATTTTAATTATAACCGTTAATCTGTAAAAAATTAACCAATTAGAAAGTGCTTTCTATTCGGTGACAAACATCATTTTTAGCATTTAGTAACAAAAATAGAATTACATTTGTGTCAACTTTGTCACCAAGTGGAAGGCATTCACATGTTGTGATTATTCTCTTTGTAGAATAATAATCGATCGCAATTAATAAGTTTTCATATGGATTTACGGTTATAATTAAAAATTGATTAAATGTATGCGAAAGTCTTAAGTGAGATTAGGCAAATGAGTGGCAAATAAATACATTAAATTTTAACAACTCAAAATCAATTAAAATTGTCCATGTAAAAGCATAGAGATAATTCATACTGCGGTCTCTGCTGGTGAACCAGGTGACACTAAATTCACCCTGAGGAAAGGCTCTAGCGCTTCTGTCTCTTGAATGTCAGACATATCAGATAACGACTGTTCGGTCTCACTTGCTCCTGCTAAAGCATGAATTCTGTGCAATCCGTCTTCTATCTTTCTCATCAAATCTTTATGATCGTTTGTAAGACCTGTATGACAACACAATGTTATTCAAAAATAAACACACACGGTATTGTTTTGCTCCATGTTATAAGAAATGTATTACACACATATTATTTTGTGTCTCGTGTGTCTCACTTGATAAACGTCGATGTTCTGCCTGGGATATCCCTCGGAATCCACCAGTGACTCGTCCATGCCGATGTGATTCTGCAATTACACCAAGAATATGTAGTACGAGGCTTTCAAAAATCTGACAGATCATGCTGCAAGACGAGCTCGGCGGTATTCCGCCCGACGACAACGTCACTCTTGCCATTACGGTGTAAAACCAAGTGTGATACATACGGAATCTAAGATCTCCTTCAGCGCTCGTAGATCGGATTCTATCTTGTCTTTCTCCTTCATCAGCTGAAGAACAGTATCTTTAGCTTCCTGCAACTCCATGTCGACCACCATTTTCGTTTTAATCGCCCAGGCCCAGCTCTGGTTTGGCGAAAGACTTTAACAGGTATGTACGCGCATTTCTCGGGCCCCACATCAAGAAAGCATGAAAAAAAATTCTATTGCATTTATGATTCATTTATATTTCACACACATACATTTATGTTAAAACTTTAAAAGTATTACATAATATTTTATGTACACATTATTAATTATATATTATATATATTATTTATTTGTGTATTTTATATATAAATTATATACACATATTTCTTAACATAAGTAGAATAATTAATTTTTAATTTAATTACTTATCGAGTTATTAAATTATTCAGTTATTAACAGAAATATTAGTTTCTTTTTTCGTTTTAATTTAATATATACAAGGAGAAAAATTAGAGATGTTAAATATAAAAATGTCATCGTAAGTGATTCTGCTGACTGAATTAATGATTATCGATTAAATTAATTGGAATTTATTAATTAAAATCGCCTTGAATTTCGAAAGCACATGCGCGAATATATAAGAAAGAATTGATTCTTTTAGGAAATTTTTAGTTTTTATTTGTGATTGCAATAAAATTTTGCGACAAATCAACATTGTTCTTGATGACGCTTAAAAACTGATTATCATTACGACATCACGTTACCGTTTATGAAAAGTTAATAAAAAATCACGCGTCTATATTTTTTAAATTTGCGCGCGGTCAGGCTGGGAACGTTGCGCGGCAAACTTCTCGCAGTTCACGCCGTGAAGAGGGCTCCGCTTCGCTTTGTCCATCTTCGCCGACGAATGACACGCGGCTCCGACGCGAGCTTTAAAAAAGAAAGAGGAGAACGAAGCTATCCGCACGTCAGGATAAGATACGGACACCTCGTCCAGAGTACGATCCTCGTCGTGGCGGGTTTCTTGACTCCCGGGTGGAGCGTGACGTGCGTGGCGGATCTTGCCAGCTATTTCCGGCGGCACGCGGCGCCGCTGACCGCAAGGTGACGTTTGCTGTTCGTCGAACGACAAGTGCGTTACCTGCCTAAGCCGTATCTCGGGGGGCGAGAGGCGAGAAGTCTAAAGCGCACGCACACGTCAGTCAAGTTGACGAAATTTAGCGTCGAAGCGCACCAAGACTACGCAGTTGGTGTCCCGGCTGTTCATTCCGGTTGCGAGACAGTAGGAAGACCCTTGTCTCTTCTTCAAGGTTCCGAGCGGTGTTCTCGCCCCCAGAAAGATGGGTCTCACAATCAGCAGCCTGCTCACCCGGTTGTTTGGCAAGAAGCAGATGCGGATACTGATGGTGGGTCTAGACGCCGCCGGTAAGACCACCATCCTCTACAAACTCAAGCTCGGTGAGATTGTCACCACCATACCCACGATCGGCTTCAACGTCGAGACGGTGGAGTACAGGAATATCTGCTTCACCGTGTGGGACGTGGGCGGCCAGGATAAGATCCGGCCGCTCTGGAGGCACTACTTCCAGAATACCCAGGGCCTTATCTACGTGGTGGACAGCAACGACCGCGAGCGTATCGGTGAGGCGGAGCGCGAGTTGGCGAACATGCTGAAAGAGGACGAGCTGCGGGACGCAGTACTGCTGGTATTCGCCAACAAGCAGGATCTACCTAATGCCATGTCTGCCGCCGAGCTCACCGACAAGCTGGGTCTTAATTCGCTGCGAGGACGTCACTGGTACATCCAGAGCACCTGTGCCACGCAGGGACACGGACTGTACGAGGGTCTCGACTGGCTGAGTAACGAGCTGGCCAAAAAGTGATAGCGTCTCATCGCATCTACTACTTTTAAGGACAGTTCATTCATCGTGTATGGACGTAGAAGACAGGAGGAGAGTCATTCGGCAATTTCCATCTTTGTCAAATTGTATCGATATAACGTCGTATCATGTACAGTTTAACAGTCGCTGCGTTCACAATTGCTTACAGAAATTGATGCAAAATCGAATCAAGAATGTTACGAGCGCTATCTAACTCTTCATCGCCATACATGCGATTTAATTCGCGTGGATTGTGCTCCAGGAACGAAACTTGTTTCACGGCTAGAAACAAGAACATCAGGATATAATAGGTGGTCCTTGCGTCATTTATAAGAATATATATATATATATATATATACACAAAGGTTGTACATAGCACTAAGTTCTTTCATACATACCTAATATTTGCCAAGTGAATTCTAATTTTGCCTCTTTGATGCAGCGAGTGATAAAGTATCGTTTCGATCAGTCGATTTAATTCTGTGTAGAGATTTATTTATTTATGTATCGTTATGTGGAAAAAAACCGTTGGATATCCTAATTTGTTTTCTATTTTGGTCTACGTCCGTGCTATTCATGAAGAATGATATAATGTATGCATTATGTGATGTTATACACAAGTTTACATTTTTCTTTTTTTTCTAATAAATATAAGTAAATTTTTGGAATAAGTAACTGATAGCTTGCATAAGGCTTTACAAATAAGTGAACGATTAACTTTAATCTTGCGAAAGGAAATAAAACTTAAAACTAAGGTTCATCAACCGCGATTTTCCTTTTTAATAAAAATAGACACTTAATTGTAAGAAATGTTTAGAAATCATTGTCACAATAAATCCTAAACATATAGAAAATATATAAATGTCAATCAATTTTTCTACCTTGTGAAAAATCAAAAACATGAGTATCAGGTTCGTTTTCATTAATATTCAACAGCACATAAAAAAAAAAGAAAAATAAAGAATATGAAAGGAGCCAGGCGAGAAAACAGTACCCGTTTGCTCGCTCATCAAAATCATGTATTGTCGTGTTAACTAAATGTACAACTTTTGTTACGGTACAAAATGGTACAGTAGTGCTACAAGTACCTACTGTATAATATATTGTATAACGTATCAAACGATTTGTTAAAGTATGGTGTTATTTTTTCGTACATAGCACAGCAATCTATTCCATCTCTATTACGAGAAATATATTATAGGAAATAAATTATAAGAAAGAACGCTTCTATTTACGAAATTTATGTACATGGTCTTAAGATACAGTAAAAGTAGATAATCGTTGAAACGTTAGTGCGCGACGTCACTATATATATAATATACGCATATGTTCATTCTTTATAACTTTAACAGACTTTTTTTTCAGTACCCTACATACTTTTCAGCTTATTATACAAAAAAATATGTAATCTCCCGTTTATCACGTCTTGAAGCGTTACATCATCGATACAACCGTCTGTAAAAGCTCTAAGATATATATAATATTCTTTTTCTTGTAATTTCGATCAATATTGCTTCGCAATTCACAGGTATTAAGTCTATTGCGAATAGTCAGCGCTAGTTCTATGCACATTTTGTTTTTAACACTAAGGATTGATTGACTCTTGGAATAAATATTACGTATTACGCCCGTATTACGTATCGGATAAACACAATGTAGGTTTAATCGTGAAGTATGATGGTTGTACAAAAACAAGTTATATTTACAACTGTTTTCAGCAGTTGGGCGAGCGGACACTCGGCTTCCCCGGATCCTCCAAAACAGCATGACGATCGACGAAGGAGCTTAATTGACTCATTTACGTACCCACATGTTCTTCGATGACGTATTACTCTTACCCAGCGCCGGGAAGTGGTTCTCAAGCGTATGACTGGACATATGCATTTTAAAGTCCAAGCCGTTCTTAAGAACCTGACCGCACGTAGCGCACATATCCAGCCCCTTCGCCTTCCCGCCCGCTTTCCTCTTATGCACTTTGAATAGTTCCTGTTGCTTCGGGATATCTGGCAACAATACCAGGAGCTCGGGGAATACGCTTTCGAAGGCGCTAGCGCCCATGACTTCGCAACAGTGTGTGTAATACTCTTGGGCGTCGCAAGTACCACCGCGAAAGAGGCCGCTTACGTAACGGAATTCCTCGATTTTGCTCTGCTCCACGAGGACCGCGTTGAGCTTTGCCACCAGACACGTGTTCCGTTTTTGAAAATCGGGTGGCGACACGTAGGCATGATGAGCCGTATGCTTACTGCTGTTATCCGGTAGAATAGAGTAGCTTTCACCGGAACTATTTGTAAATGTCAAGCCGTTACCATCATGCAATCCGTCAAAGCTACTGTATTTTATAGAAAAACCAGGCGGTGGTAGAGTCGGCGAGGAAAAACCAGGTGGCGGATTCGTGAAGCCTGGTGGTCTACTGCTAGTGCTGCCTAAAGCAGGAAAATCTTCCGTCTGATGGATATTATTGTTGGTGGTGTTCAAGGTATTTATCTTCAACTCGCTACGCTTTCTCTGCTTCTCTCCGTTCGAAGAACCATTGCCTACATTTTCGGTTTCCGTATTTATAACAGTCGTAACGCCTGAATTTCCGTCTACATTATTTTTGTTTTTTCTCTTGTCTTTTTTATTTGCGTGTTCTGGCTCCTTCGAGTTCTGCGCGCTTGAGTTCTTGCTATTATCGCCACTCGCATTGGTATCCTGTGTGACTCGCGAACTTTCCTTAGAAGCAAAGCGAGAGTTTTCTGAGTCATCAGTACGCGCCAATTCGATGTCCTTCTTTGTTACAATAGTATTTATATTTGATTTGGAGCTGCTAGACTCGTTACCACTCGAACTGTTACCACTCGAAGCTTGCTTCGCCTTTTTCTTCTTCGTCTTACTCTTCGTTTGATCCGTCGTTGTTCTTGTGCTGTTGTTGGTATTGGAAGTCTGGACGTTGTTGGTGTTCTGCGAGTTCTGTCCCCACGATGGTACTACCGTGATTACCGATTGTTTTTTCGACTTTAACGACTTGGACAGACTTGGAAAGTCTTCGCCGGATCGAATGGGCGGTGCTGATGGTATCGAGGGTGGCGGTGCCACTTTCTTAGACTTGGGCGTGTTCGCTGATGCTGATTTCGAGCAGGTCCATTGTAAGACTTCCTTCCACTGAGTGGAATTGGCAGTACTGGTAGACGGTTCAGAATTACCTAAGGCAGGAAAATCGGAATCTATCGATAATTGTGCGGGACGTATTCTGATGTTGGGTCCGGATACTCTGGTGGTGACAGTGCCGTTGGGTTCATGATTCACCTGAATAGAAACGTTCGATGATGCGGAACCTTTCTGACATTGCGATAAGCTATTGGATCCCGTGGCGTTGCTACTGCTGGAAACGCTAAAGTTCACCGTCTTCGAAATACTGGGACCAGCCGAATCTGGACCCAATGCTGGAAAGTTCTCGTCCGTTACCGCGAGTGGTTGATTCCTCACGGTGCTACGAATAGTCACGTTGCCTCTGCTTTTGGGTTGGGATAAGGTGGGAACGACAGGAACGGCACTACCACCTAACGTAGGAAATTCATCTGTGCTTTGCACATCGACGGACGGTTGTTTCGTGAAGATAGGCTCATTGTTAGACGCGAATGAACTGGAGCCGCTGGTTATCGAGCTTTGTTGATAATCTCTAGAACCATAATCCCTGCTGTTATAATCCCTCGTGTTTCTCGACGTGGACGCGCCCAGCATACCCCTTCTGTTCATCCGATTTTCGCCGCGCGGCGCCAAGGTAAATTCCAGCTCTAATGTTCTCGCCTGCTTCGCAGCAGCTTTACTCAACTGTTTGCCATGAACGCTGGCTTTGTGCGCCTTGAGATCTATGTCGGTCCGAAAAACACTCGTGAACTTTTCTTCCACGCACATTCCCTCCTCGCACAGATAATGTTCCTGTCGGAAGTGTTCTCTGAGATAATCGTAGGAGCTGTAATACTGATGCAGACCGTCCGCGTCACAGAAATGACAATATAAGTGGTCGCGTCTCAGATGCCGGTACAGCTCATCATTGTCCATGTATCGCTGATCGCAAAATTCGCAAAGTGGATGACCCTTGTGACTTTTATCATCAATATCACCTTTTCTTCGATGTGTGGCTAAACTTGATCTCGTATAACAACGTCTTTCATGCGAAAATATCTGTTAAGAAGCAAATGATAAATTAATAAAGAACACTGCGATTTATCATTTATTGATTAACTCGTAACAGATACACATTTTTTATAACGCTGAAGTAACACATGTGTCCTTGAGATCCACTACAACATTTTTGTTATTATTTTTAAAATTATAAAGTATATAAAAATTGCAACACTTGAACTTATTATTAGCGTAAATGCTATAAATATAATTATATATAAGATAATTAGTTACATGAACAAAATAAAACTGTCAAAGATGACATTGTAAAACATAAAATCAAATACATATTACAACTTTTGAGAATGTCAAATAGGAAAACAAATTAACAAAGGGCTAATGTGAGAGTTTCTGCATGGTAATTGATACAAAAATAAAATTATATATTTTCAATTTTAATAAGTATATGAAATGATTAATGTTTACATAATTTTTCTCGTTTTTATTTTCATGCTATTAAAATTGAAAGTATACAAATTAATTTTCGTATCAATTACCACATAAAACTCTCATTAGCTTTTCATTAGTTTTTTTTCTTATTAAACATAGAATTGCATTAAATCATTAACCTATTTGAAAATTAGAAAAATATCTCAAGACCACTAGGACTTATATGTTTCATAATTACGGATTAAAAATATATTTGAACTCTTACCTTCAAGTTCTCAACACATAGGTCACAATAATGTAGCTCGTGCTGTTGTCGCATATGATCTTTTAAACTATTGAAACTGCTAAAGACTATCTTCTCTTTACATATCGAACAGGTGTTGGCTAACAATTCAGTGAACTTTTCTTGAATATCAAGACTACTAAAGTAGATGTCGTATCGGGTGTCCAGCAGGTTGGTATTGGTCAAGCTGTAGAAAGGTTTGATTTCTCGTGTGAACACAACTTTTGGCAGATCCTGGCGGCAGATGGGACACTCATTCTGAAGACAGAGCACTCTCATCCGGGTGCTGCATTCGTAACAGACAGGATGCTCGCACATGCCAATGCTATAGATGTCGACATTCTTGTAGCACACCACACAGGTATTACTGTTAAAGCTATCATTGTTTCCAGACATCTTTGTGACAGGAATCAGGATCCTTCTCAGTCACACCTTTGCGACTGAACTAGTTCAAACTCTTGCTCAAAAATGTGAACAAGGATCTTTCCTATGACAATACAACAGATTCGGTTGATTCTCACTGACAGGTCTCCGCGCATTCGGGTTCCTAAAACAGAATACAATGGTAAGGACCGTGCAATTGCAAGACAGAGAAGAAGGGGAGGGGGAGAGAGAGAGAGAGGAGATCGCGCATGACAAAGTGAATAATCTCATGTAATCGCGAATCGTTTCGCACGATAAGCCGAGGTGACACGTATATCAGCCTCCGATCGTCGTCACGCGACGCAAAATCCTCGAAAATATCCGGCCGTACCAAACTGGCTGGGAGTCCTCCGTCGGGATTCGTCGGGTTGATTGGCTGGACACGATCCTCCGAAAATAGATAACGGCCGCGAAATTGGCAGCCGTTTCAGCAGATGGCAGAATCTCGCGGAGCGGCCGAGGTTACTTGGAATCTACGAGTTTCCAGGTTTTCGCGACCAACGATCGGTCGAAACATTTTACTCTCGCGACCGCGCAAAATCTTGGACACCCCGAGATGATCGCAGACAGGAGAGAAGAGGACAGAGACAGATAGACTTCGGTCTCGAGAAAAGGCCCGACCGAACAATCCTACCTGCGTGCTCGATGATGCTCCGTACCTGCAGCTCGCGGCACGTATCAGTGGCGCGCCAACGGCCAAAGGCGCGGAAGCCGACAGAAATCACCTTGCGAATCCGGAAACTGTCGGAAACGTGTGCCTGCCTCTCGCTTCTCGATACAGCGGACAGTCGCCGCGTATTCTCGAATCTCGCGTCACGCGGCGATACGTGTACCGATCGGTGATATCAGTTACGGATTCGCCGACATCCGGGATTTAATCGTGAAAGCGCGGGAACTGGCGGAAACGTTCTTTTTTTTTTTTTTTTTTT
>NW_017278185.1:1017920-1062573 GCF_001594065.2 Cyphomyrmex costatus | reverse complement strand
AATTTTTTTTTTTTTTTTTTTTTTTCTGAAGCGTCGAGATTCGCCGAAAAAGAAAAGAAGGAAAATCACGAAAACCAGCGCGCAGCAATGTGTTCTAATCATGTGGCTCCAACGCGGAATTGTTTTACCGACAGCCGCGTCGTCTTGACTTACCACGAGAGGAATGCTGTTGCGATCAACTGTTGAAAGAGAGAGAGAGGGAGCAATTTTTACTTTATTTTGTTTAATTCTTTAATCTCTCCAAATTTATTACATATATCTATATTATGAGGTCTGTAATCAATACTACTTTTATTGGACAAGATGGCACTAACGTAAAAGTTTCTTTATCTACAGCGAGGATCTCCCTGTAAAATTAGTTGGTTGCGTTGTGGCAGGGTCGCGTTCAGAATCATCAGGTCTGTTTTCTGTGGTTCAGTGGGAGACTAGTAGTTAGCGGAAGGTTGCCATGGAGTTTCCTGTGGGATTCTGTTATCTTGCTTGGTTTGATGCAATTAATTCTGCGTTTGGTACGCCAAGTTTTGATTTATTACTGGTTGCCGAGACTTTGGGGAATTATCCGAAAGTTAGAGCAGTTTTGGGATATATGATGATGAACGTTTGTTCAGATTTATATGTACCCGGAGTACGTTTGGTGAGAATAAATGGTCGCTGGTGCTATCACGTCGATCGCCTTTTGCCTGTTGTTAAACTGTCGGAGTTGATCTTTACGTTGATGTTCAGTGATACTATTATTGGTGGAGATGAACAGTTGTGTAAATAAAGAGTAGAAGGTACATACTGTAAAGCCGATTCTACATTGAGTCTCTAGTCTGTAGTCGGTAATCGGAAGCAGTTTTGTATAGCAAGTCGTTTAACTCGACCAATAGGAAAGCCGATAGAAGAAAGTTGAATGTTTAGACTGTTAAACTGTTTTAAACCTGTGTAATCGTAAGTAATTAGAACAGCGAAAAATCGTGGAAAGAACGTGAAATATTATATTCGTACAGTTATTGTTCACACATTAATGTGAACAGGAGAAAATAAATATTGATCAAGATGACGACGTGATTGTAACTATCATTTTGATGCAAATGATGACATTATTGTTCCCTGTATGTCACATCTTGAATAAATACAATGGTTGCAGGTTGGTCGCTTTTTATTTACTGAAAATAAAAACGTTGATTTGTCTAGAATTGGAACATTTATTATGCTTGGATTTTAATAATTCTTGGAGTCGATCATGAAACTTCTTTCTGAGAGAAAACGTGAACATTTTTATGTATATATGTATATACACGCACACATTCATAAAAAAATTTCATTTTTCACATTTCTGTTGTATGGAAAGTTTCATGATCGATCCTCTGGCATCATGATTAATATTTTTGTTTTTACATAACTAGATGGTGGCATAGGCCTGTTAATAGGCTGTTCACTAAACAAGGAGAATTTATAAACTTGTTTCATGAATTAAAAGAAATGGATCACAAGGAGTTTTACAATTACACCAGAATGACTCCTGCATAGTTGCTAGAAAAAGTTTACCCTCTTCTAGAGAAGAAGAGCATGCAACAACCTTTTCCAATTGAACTTCGCCTTGCCATCACTTTGGAGTAAGTTGTTTTTGATCATTATTTTTATCTGACAAAAATACAAATATCAATCAGAGCCAACCCTAGATTTTCGTGTATAAATTAAATTCTTTGTTGAATAACAAATTTAAAAGATGTTTTGATCCATCGCTCTGGATCATCTTCGTGACTTGCTTGATTTTAATTTATTTGTCTGCGATTTTTATCTTCATTATAGTTTATTTTTTATATTAATTAAAGATAATACAAAGCAACAGATTGAAACGTTTTAAATTTGATATTCAAAAAAGAATTAAATTTACACATGAACATCTAGTTGGTTCTCATTGATTTTGTATTTTTGTTTCTGATTTCTTTAGAATCATGTATTATTCGTATTGAGAACACAACACAACGATTTATTGCAAAGAGAATACAGAATCACGCAGACCGAATAGTCAAGTTGTTAAAACAAAACTACCAAACAAACTTCGTCGTTTTGATAACGCGTTTCTCGCTTAGCTTTACTCAGCTCGCTCGGAGATAGAACGGCAAAGGTATCGGGCATAACAGTATTATTTATATCTGTTTAAACTGTAGTATAATAATCGAAAATTATAATTCAAAATTATATAAAAATATAATAGTAATTAAAGCTCAATAAAATTAAAAAACAACGAAAAGAAAAAAAGGGCTACGAGCCAAAGGTTTATTGTTATAATTTGAAAATTGAAACGTTAGGAAATGAACATATTGTTTAGTTAAATTATAAAATTTTAATGTGCCGGCTATAAGACAAAACAAACGTTTTGATCCCTGTTGGATCATCAATGTTGATAAAAAAGTAATGATGAAACTATTACAATGGATATATATAAAATGAAGGATAATATATAAAAATATAAAAAAGTATACACTTCGCTCTCTCTCGTAGTGTTAACGCTGTCAATAATTTCAACTCAATTTGCAGTAAATATTATAATTAGAATGTTAGTATCGATAACATTGTGTTCTTCTGGTTAGGTACAGAGATTATAGACGCATAATTATTGTTTCTTAATAAGATGTCAATAAAATGTGAATTTCAATATAAATTATATTTTAAGCGTAGGAAGTCTATTCGATGCGATGAGACAATGCGATGAGAGTGAAAAATAGTGTTATTTTTCTTCGGTGTTCTAAGATAATATTATTGTTTATTAAGGGCAGCATCGCCTGTAATTTGGAGACCCATGAGATGATTGTATTAGCGTTGGTGATGCTTTATAACTTCCTCCTGTCCTCTGAGGAAGAGTTGTCAATGCACCAGCACCAATATAACGTTATTGATGGATCAGAAAGGACCACATGGCATGCTACTTCAGAACGGTATATGGCGTGGAGAAGTACCTGTTATAAATATGTTCCACTGTGTTGGTAGAATGGGTAGTAACAATGCTCTTGCCGATGCCATCAAACTTCGAAATAATTTAAGAGTTTACTTCATCAGTGAGGCCGAAGAAATTGAATGGCAATACAAAGTGTTGCTACTCTAATCTAAACAATCCTATTATGAGAGGAACAAATTACAACTAAGTTTTCATCAATTACTATCGATTTCTTTTTATAATATGATCTACATAGTTAATGTATCCAGTTCTTTTAGACATGTTTATCTTCTATTTCATATTTACTTTACATTTACTCTTACATTATTTTGCAATTTTTCTTTTTAAATTTAAATGTATGTATGTACATTTATTATGCTCCTTTTTTTCAATTAACTGCATGTTGTAAATTACATGGTTGTAAATTGATGACCACCATTTATTTAAGATATTTATTAAATAGGATAATATAAGTGTAAATAATGTAAAATAGAATAACATAAGTGTAAATAATGTAAAAAGTACTTTTACATATTTTTATTTTACAAAATTACATCTAAAATATCAAAGATTAAAATGTATTACCTTTAAATAATGTATGTGTTAACAGTAAAATCACGTTTTGTTTCTGTGATTAATGCGGCACGTATTCAAGCTAAATAACTCACGATTAATGATTATTATCAGTATAACATTGAGGTAATTATAAAATTTAAGAACTTGATAAATAAATTCAGCAAGTTTAATTTACAATTAAACTTGCATCTCTCGTTAAGTGACAAACAAATATGTACCAATATATAAAGGAAAAAATAGGAATATAAATTCTACTTTTTATTATTATATAAAATAAGTACATTGCGGAAAAAAAGAGGAGAAGGGAGAAAGACCCATGCGTAATACATATATGCATTGAAATAATACTCGAATATCTTCAAATGTGAATTTATTTGTAAGTCTTCAATTAAAAAAATTTTAATTTTTAACAAATGTGAAAAATTACGTTTAAGAAATAACGTACATAGCTTTAGTATAAAATTAATCGATTGAACTAATTATTTGAAGCATTTGATCTTTAACTGCGCTAAGACTTGCAATTATTCTTCATTTTTTTTTTATACATTTGACTTGAAATATGGTAATCTCAATGATATGAAAAATGTATTACTCAAAATATATCATACTATAGCAAAATTTAATGATTGAGTTTACAACATTTTTACATCACATTTCACATATTGCAAAAGAATTGCACAATTGTATAATTTGCATTATATAATGATATTCTAACTTTCAATTTGTAAAATGACATATTAAATATTTTATTATTGAATATGAAAGAAACGTGCAAATGATTGAACAACATAAATATACGATAAAGGAATTAAAAATGAGCACATACCACGACGCTGGATAGATTTAGCGAAATTATATTGTATTTCGTAGAATATTAAAACGAAATTTTTATTATTATTAGTAAACGATTCGGCCTTTAATATGACCATCATCGGTAAACGAAGAAAAATTAATTTAATATTAATATATAACATAAATATATAAGTTACATTAATCAGACTTTTTGGAATAATGCATCATTTTCAAATAGATTATCATGTAACGTTAAGATAATTTGTATGTACATGACTAACTGAACATAATTAATGTAATTGCACATAATCACCTTATGCAAAAAAATAAAATATTCAAACTTTGTACAGTTGTCATACATATAAAAGTATTGGACATATAAAAATGTATATGACTAACTGAATATATCTAATGTATGAGAGAGATTGTACATTATCATCTTATGCAATAAAATAAACATTCAAACTTTACACATTTGTCATACATATATAAGTATTGCATGTATAAAAATAATGCACGCTAATTAATTCTTAATAAATTCTTCGGTAACTTGGAGAAGTTTAATCAAACACTTTGTTCTGTTCTCTTTTGGAACATATCGTATACTGTTAGCAATTGTGGCAGATAGTAATGCAATCTCATCATTGGGAAGTGCTTGGGTTTGTCGGTTTAACAAAACAGTCTGAATGGTACCAGCCATCTTATTCATCATCTTTGAAGTCTCTTCAAGGAAAGTATCCATGGTATCTTTCTTTCGTTTTGCAAAATTGTCACTTGTAGGTACAACTTCCATATGTCTTTCATTAGATTTGAACTTATTGGTTGTACTGTCTTCGCTGAAAGAGTTTGATTCTAATGCATTTTTTGCTTTGGTAGCAGATGGAGAGAATGGTATGAATTGTACTGGGTTTATTAGAACACTTTCATTGCTAAGTGTTGGAGAAGTTGGCGATAAACTTTCATTCAGTGATGAAGGTAATGGAGGTGTTATGGCCACTGACAATGAAGTAGAACAGCTGCTATTATCAGTGTCTGTGGAACAAGACGTATCAAACTATTGTAACAGTTGAAAGTATATTTGACATTCCTAGTGACAACTAGAGCATGTATTTGAAATACTTATATTTAATGTAAAAAATTATTAATTTTTTAAAGTACGACACGTTTAATTTTTTTTAAAAAGTTCTCATAAAAACTTATTATAGATTTATTTGATGATTTTTAACACTTGATTTGATCGAGGGCAAATTTTTCCTTCTATTTTTTTTCGAATTAATTTTTTTTCAATTTTGCATTTTTTTATACGATAAAATAATATATAGATATAAACTCGTGACTTTTTCATTTCCTAAAATTTTCGGTTTATTCTCACACACACACACACACGTAATCTAATAACTTATTTTTTTATATTTACCTATTTAAAAAAAAGTGTTTCCTTGATTGATATTACTTTAATACTAAAATTATCGTTTTCTTATTATGAATTCTTTTACAAAAAAATTTTTTTTTAATTAGAAAACAATTTTGAAACATTTCTTGATATTTTTTTGTGAAAACTAAAGAAACAAACACACAATTTAAAAAAAAAAAACGTTTTATTTGGATTATTTTTCACAAAGTTATAGGCATTTGAAAATTGCAAATTTTGAAAAAAATTCATATCTCTTGACTATGTTGATAAAAAAATTCGAAAAAAATCATGGTAGCTTCTTGCGATGGGTATTGTAATATATCAAAATTTTAGCCAAATAAAAAATTCAAAAATTTTCGAGTAGCACACTTGGGATGGAATGTCTCATATGTATACATATATGTATATATATATAAACACGAATACTATAAGTACGAATACTATACGAATATAACACGAATAGTACTCTATAAATACTATATGCATATTAATATACTTCAAATATAAAAACGAACAACTTGAGAAATTTTTTAAATATATTAGTGTCTGTAAAAAATTAGCACGGCGTTTTATTAATTTTCAAAAAACGGTCAAAATAATTACTTTCTCTAAAGTATCAGAAGCTTTAAAAAAATATGTATGCAAAATGGATAATTTTCTATACACGCAACTATGTGTTTTTTTACACCATTTAATTTATCTTATTATTCTGTTCACAAAAGTATTAAGATAATCAAAAAGTCAATAGTTTACGAGTTATTTAACATTTTATGTTAATATGTATCAAAATAAAGTGTAAAATATCTCGTAAACTAATGATTTTTCGATACCATGATCTTAATACTTTTTTATGGAGAATATTTAAAGGAATCATATTGTTTAAAAAAATTCTTATAATTCCATTTAAAAAAATTATGTCAACCTACATAACTCGAAAAAGCCACGAGTATAAAAAAAATTTTTACGTGCATTTTATAGCTGATTCGAAGTCGTACAAGTTTTGTCTGAACTATTTTTCTGTATGTATTTATCTACCTTACCGACGAAGAAATTTGGGTAGTTATGATTTTTGATATTTATGATTTTTATATATAGAATATATATATTTTTTATATGATTTTCTATATAATTATTTTGTTTTTAAAGCAGAGAATTTGTTTTGTTTAGGCTACGTATTTATTTGGTAGTTTATCATATGACCTGAATTCATAATAATTTAAATAATAAATTGTTTTCTAAGAGAGAAAATATTGATATAACTGCAATTATATAAAATACAATTTAATAAAATGTTGTGATAACTTCACGAACACTAGATAACTATGTTATCATATTATTAAATTGATGAAGTTATAAACAAAAAAAATACAACTAAAATAATTTTATTATACATATATCTCACCTAAAAAATGAGACTTTGCCAAACAGTAAACATATAATAAGGGCAAAAAGCCAGTAATTAAAAAAAAAAACAAATTTAATTTCAAAATCCATAATATGAAAATTACAAAACATTACAAGCATACGTTTCGACTCCGATCGGATCATTTTCAATGTTACATAAATATTAAATTTTAAATTAATATTTAATAAGTTAAAAAATATATAAAAATTATTTGAGTCTAATATAGATATAAATCTTGATTAAGTTGAGATATTCATCATTCTGTGCAAGTAATTCGCGTCGAATGTATCAATATAGTTAAAATATAAATCTGGTAAACAAAGAAAGATAAACTAGGTCTATCGATATTTGCAAATTCTCACAAGTGCTGAGACACGCGTATATCTCATTATATAAAATCTCGATTTAATAACTTATCAAGCCGTCTAAGGTAGGCTTCCACTACAATGCCTTACTGATACTGATGAATCCATTAGTGGAAACCGGGATGAAACGCTAAAAATTACGTGATATTCTTCGCAATATATTAGAATAAAATTAAATATTTTAACGAAAATATTTGCTCGTATACACTTGTCTCTCTCTATTATTAGTTAGAGATAAACTAGATTTTTAAATAAGTCAAACAAAATGTAGATAAGATTTTGTGTTTGTGTTATCGAAAGTTCCAATATGATAATTTAATTGATGCTATCAACATCGGAGTCGAAACGTATGATTTATAAGTTTTGTTATTTTCATATTATGGATTTTAAAATTAAATTTGTTTTTTTTTAATTACTGGATCTTTGTCATTATATGATTACTGTTTTATACTTATAAAGCCTTATAATCTTCTTAATTACCTAACATTTTTAATTTGACCGCACATAACCCTGTTAAAACAATATTAAATTTGGAATTGTACTTACAGCAACCTGTATGTGAGGATTCTGAAGCAGACATCTGACAAATATCCTCATTGTCCTCTTTCTTTAATCTACTGCGAACTAAATCCTGCAAACCATGCACATTTTTGCTCCATAGACGTGCATATAATAATTGATGCTTATTGTCGGCCTTCTTTTTCAATCTTTTGGTAATCTGTATATAAAATAGTAAGAATAATTTTAAACTCATAAAAGATATCAAATATAAATAATATGACGAAAATGTTTGACAAATATGAATAATAAAATGTAATTATATACCAACTGAAACAACGATCCTTCGCCGCTTTTAAAAAATTTAATTTCAGAAATATCCGATACTCGATCACAAATTATATCAGCAATCACACCAACAGTATTCCGCGAAATCTCAAATTTTTTAGGCATATTGATATCGAGATATATATAATATCATATAATATATAATATTAAGAATATTATATACGAGTTCTATCGAACTATCAATAAACCGTTGCTAAGAAGAAAACAAATGACGCAGGGACAAGTTTAGGAAATTTTCGGTCGCGCTTATCTCGGAGTGCGTGCGAGTTTGCTGTAATTCGGAGCACTTCCGTATACGCGATTTCGACGAATTATTTTTTCTTAATCGTCAGTGGTCTCAGGCGGTGCGCCAGCACCCTTAAATTTTTGTTCTGGGCTCTGCGACGGGCGTAGTAAAATTTTTAACAAATAATTTAAAGAAGACTCTCGAGAATTTCAAATAACAAGAATAATCAGGCTAATGAGAGCTATTCAGCGGTTATTGGTGCGATCATATATAAGATATGTTAGAGTGTGAATATTATATACCACGTAAGTAGTTCCCCCCCTTTGCGCGCCGAACATTTCTAGTAGTGGAAGCCGGGACGAAACGCCAACTCGTGATATTCTTCACAAATTCTTATTTTTCTCAGTTTTAAATTTATTTCTTTCTTTAATATTTAATTTAAAGATTTTAATATGTCTTTCAACATATTATTAAGATCTTATTAGATGCTATAGCATCAAAAAATTTGTGATATTACTACGGTAGTTAATTAGATTTGCGTTTTAAGTTCGACGAAATGTTCGGCGCGCAAAGGGGGGGAACTACTTACGTGGTATATAATATTCACACTCTAACATATCTTATATATGATCGCACCAATAATCGCTGAATAGCTATACATTTTTTATTCCCCGATGTTCTCAGAGATTGTGTTCGCACCTTTACTTTTGTTTTGAAACTCTCGCGACATACGTTTATAATTTTCGGTCACATGTATATATGAGTGATCGTCAATTGTTTCGCTCCTGGAGCGATCCAAACTTCAATCACATGCATAAAAGTATTTTATGCTTAAAGTATATTATGTATTTTGTATTTCAAATCGAAAAATTGAAAGTATTTTTGTAATTCAAATAATAAGATTTATTGTCTCTCTCTCTCTCTCTCTCTCTCTCTCTCTCTCTCTCTCTTTCTCAATCTCAATTGAAATATATAATACAAAATACTTTCAATCTTTCAATTTGAAAAACTGAAATATAAAATACAAAACATTTTTATGTACTTTGTTGAAATATAAAATGCAATTGTATTACAAATCCTATCTTTAAAATAAAATTATTTGAAATATATGTATACGCAGCCCTGTACTAACAAAGATTTATCTGTAATGGATTCTGTAAAGTCAACGTTTCGAGTAGAATTAATTGGAATATTGATTGATCCACTAATTGCAGTTAATAAAGGTATTTCTTTGGAGGTTTCCTTCACCTTTAAGTTTGACCGAGTTCTGCATATTACAAAAAAGGAAATAGTTAAGTACGCAATTTGTGGTGTACATGAGAAAAGATGTTCATTTATATTTAATTTACATCCGAAGCTTGTAATCGAGAATAAAAAAACCCATTTCCGCATAATAAACGAAATCTATTTCATCATTCTCATCTAGATCATTACTTATATCAGAACCTGTTGGAATATTGTATATTCTAGTCGCTTACGATGGGCTCGTACAAACATGTTCAGAGAATCTCCCATCGTTTCTGCACAGCTTCACCTACAATATAAAGTGACATTGAATATAATTTAGAAAAATACGAGTAAAATAGAGTAATTTAAATTAAAAATTAATCTGTTTTTGATGTTGTTAAGGCAGCGCCTACCTGGCCCTAACAATGTTTTTTATCAATATTTTTATATATTTACTATCCTTTACGTACAGGCATGGATTTGCCTGTACTAGAGTCTTTCTAGCCCATATATTAGGTTTTTAGCCTGTTATACCTCTCATATGCTTGTAGTGCGTACGCTGATTATTCAGTTGCTACAAGCATATGGGATCTACAGTTTTAATGCCAGTTTCGAGCGACGAATTTTTTGAGATATTTCTGTAGACAAAGATATTTTCGGGTGGATGCCGGTTGTTTCCGAGACGAGACGCAAGCATAAATATTTTTGTTCCTAGCAGGATCGAATTCGGAACTTCTAGCACGACAGACTAGTACACTGTCTATCATGCCACGTTCGCACTCTAGTATTTTTAAATTATTCAATATATGAGGAGCTTATAAAATGCATTTGTCCAAAATTTTATTTTTTTAGTTAAAGATTATAGTGTTCAGTATTGAGAGATTTATATTTTAAATTATTTTGTGATGTTCTGAAAACATTTCTACACATCATCAATTTATGTGAAAAATTCTAGAAAAATCTTGAAATTCAAAGTGCATTATATATGTCCTTTTAACTAGAGATAAATAAAATGTATTTATTTAATATTTTTAGCAACTGTTCAGCAATTTTGTTGAATATCTTACTGATATTAAATTGTTATATATATATATATATATATTATATTTTCTGTATGTCGCAGTTTTCTTGTGGCTTTCTTTCATGTTTTCTTAAAATTATACTTTTTTAGATCACAGTCAATTTTTGTATTGTACAGACGTGTTATTTTCCGTTCTTGTTTCGTTGTCTAATGTATTAATTATATATTCCGACAAATGTGACAACTTGTTATACAATGTGTGTTGATGAGTCCATTAATTTAAGGTTTGGAAACTAAAATTTATTTCTTCTCAATCGTTTATATTAATAGTTTTTGAATTTATATAAGAAAAAGTTGTGATTCTTCTACAGATTTTATTTCCGATCAACCAACCGGTTTTAATAAATTCCTTTGTTTGATGATGGATTCATCTTTGAGCATCAATGATTTTGTTAACTGCACCACGGTTTTTGTCTGTACTTCTGAAGAAGACTCAATCCACGAGTCGAAACATGTCAAGTTTTGAAGATTTGAAGATTACGGTTATATTTTTGTAAACATCTATTACTATTATATATATGTATTTTTTATGTCATCAAATTTATTGTCGCTTTTATTTTATTTTATTTTACTTTTTGACTCTACGCGATTAAAGAAATTTTAATGTTTGACTCTTAATGTGTCTTTTTAGTCTATTATTTTATGTTTTAAAATTATAAATTTTGGACAAAACACATTTTGGAAGTTTTTTTATATATTAATTAATGTAAATGTATTGTAATTGATTTTTTATTTTTTAATGAATAGGTTTGCATCTAATTGTAAGCTAGAAATGTAAAAAAATGATCCTAAATTGAATGAAGTTATGTCTGACGGTGTACTTTTAAAACGGTACGCGAAACAAATAGATAAATTACATACAGAATTAGAGGTAAGTCTATATTATAAATGTTTTCTTCTTCTTCATATGTCTTATATCATAAAAATGAAAAGTTCAAGCCATGTTCAAAAAAGGATACTCAAAATTAGTCCCTCTTACCTCACTGCGCGCGGTCCAAATGCTGCACGACGCTGATCCAGTTTAAATCGCTGTGACATTGTCTCATTCGGTTTGAAATCTAACGATCCAATAAGAGTTGATATTGTTGAAAAGTCAACAACGACGGTTCCCGTTTGCTTGTAATAATTGTGGCATCAAAGAACACAAAGCTGCAGATTGTCGCAGAAAAGCACTGAAAATCGATGGCACAAAGGCAATACAAATAACTAATAACGTTATAACGTAGCTTCGGAGACAGATCCAACCAAAAGCGAGAATCAGCAAGGATTTGTTTCTCGGCGTTTGCCCAAAGCGGGATTGATCGCCAAATTGATTGGCTCCTAGACTCCGGAGCATTTTATAGGCAACACAAAAAATTGCCAAATTTGGAATCTTCCTTCAAGCAGAGCAAACTGGAGATATTGAAGTGGTGAGTAAAAGATGAAGAAAAAATACTATTATATAATAAAAGATGTGTTAATAGCAGTGAGCTCACTGGTTAATAGTTCCTGGTCTACAGAATAAACCTCCTATCCGTTCTAAAGGTGGTAATGAACGGTTTTCGTGTAATTTTTGAAAATGGAAAGGGACTAATCGAGAAGAACAATGTATTAGTAACGATTGCGTTGAGACAAAGATCTTAAATCTCCTTATTGGGACTTCAGGTACAGGGAAGTTAATGCAAATGCATGTACGTTAATTGAAATCCTCGATTTATGGCACAAGCGAATATAGGACACCTAAACATTGACAGTGTAAACATCTTCAAGGACAAGTGGAAGGAATGAAAGGAGACTCTAGCAAATCAACGGACCTTTGTAGAATTTGCATTGAGGGTAAACAATCGCAGCAACCACACAATCGGATTAGGAATCGAGCAAAGTGTTTATTGCGATTGATTCATAGTGATTTATTTGGTCCAGTGAGCCCTACATCTAATGATGATAAAAAAGATATGTTATAACTTTTGTCGATGATTGCACGCATTTTACTGTTGTATACTTGTTAAAGCATAAAACAGAAGTTCTTCATTACTTCAAAATTTATGAAGCTATGACAACTGCCCATTTTAATTCAAAGATAAGTCGATTTCGATTTGACAATGGACGCGAATATCTTTCGAACGAAATAAAGAAATTCTTCGAAGAGAAAGGAATACAACTTGAGCTCTCACGATCAGATACATCCCTCAATAAAATGGAATAGCCGAGCGTATAAACCGGACAATAATCGAAAGGAGTGTACATGTGTTACTTGGTTCAAAACTCGCAAAAAGCTCTGGTCGGAGGCGGTACTATAAGCGGCAGTATATACGATAAATGGAAGTCCTATCTTAGTTTTAAACGGAGAAATCCCCGCTTCAATAATGGTATAAGGAGAAGGAGATAGATATAAAGAAACTTAGAATCTTTTTTTTTTGGGTATTGCAAAAAATTTTACGTGTACCGAAGGAACTTTCTTCCGGGAAATTTGAATCGAAATCAAAAGAATGTTATGTGATAGAATATTGCCTCAACAGATAATCGGAGTCTAGAGGACAAAAAAATTTTATTTGGAAGAGATATTATATTCGACGAGACTAAATTCGATTTTAATTTGTCGGATGGATCCTTCTTCTATCAAAATTATGAAATTCTGGAGACTACGCAGGAGAATAAAGAAAATAGCGAAGGTCATAGGAATTCACGGATAGATAAAATAATTTAGGATAATCAAATGTTGAATAACTCATTGCGGATACCAGAGTGATACAGAATATTTTAGAGGAAAGTCAAATGGTTCTGAGAATTCGGTCACTTGTATCACACTAAATTAGTGTACATTAAAAGCTATACATAAAATTAATAAAGTTACGTGTAAAAGCATATAAAATTTTAATTTAATCGTTTAAATAATTAAATGCCTAATAATAATATTTGTTATGTTATTTAATAGAATATACTTTGTTTTTAAAGTTAATTATATTATGCTACATAATTAGATACTTATTTGGTTTACATATTATAAAAAATAAACATACATTAGCTTTCACTATTCTACTCTCGTATTAGACATTATATCTTGTTCTTAGATTTGCAAATTACTTGTGTCTTCATTATGTTTCAACTTCTCTTCAAATAATCCAAGTGGAATACAAAAAAAATAATAAGATTAAGATGATATAAGTAAAAGCCATTTTAGAAAGTACCACAATATATCATTTACTTTTGACAATAGATTTTGTGTGAATTCTTGACAATAATTTTTTTAATTAAAAAGATCACAAATTATTGTTTGATAAGACTATCACAAAATCATCGTCAAATATGACATCACTATGATTTCTCCTAAACCGAATTCTGTTTGATGCCATATATTGATCTCATTGAGATTTTATGGTTTACCGAGATATCATCAGCATTAATCAGTCTGCGAATCATTTATCCCTGCGGGAAGTCTGTTATTGAGAGAATTAATTATCGTTGCAGCAGCAGGTGAGAGGTGACATCTACAGAGATATACGCGACATATATAAACGTGAAATCGTGGTTGCATCATGATTGTGATTATATCACATTTTATATCCGGTCCCATGTCGATTAGTTACTAACCCTAATGAACTCTACCAGTATTTTTCTTGCCGTTGTATAGATTGTTGCGATCTTTTTCAGTTAGAGATTCTTTAATGTTCTCCAATATATGACGTTGAAGCGTCTCATATAACTTTTGAACTAAGCATGATCGAAAGAGAAAAAAATCGACGTTTTTTGTCGAACTTCGATAATATTCGAGAACTGTATCACATTTTTTTAAACAATGTTTCACTTCAATGTAATCTTGTTTCAACACGTATTATATTGTAGAATATTATTTAATTTAAATGGATTCCAATCATGGAATTATTTTTACCATTTTTCCTAGAAAATGTAATAGAAATCTAGGGAATAATTAAATAATTCCGACTGTGAAAGCCGTTCTAAATAATTCCATACGTATCAAGGATAATTGATAACGTTAAATATTTAAAAAATTTAATTTTTCTCGGCATTTGTGACGGAAGATTGAGTAGCGATAAATTTAAATCGAAAAGTTGATTTTTGAAACAAAATAAAAATTTCATAAAAAGTAAACAAATTCATTATTAGATTGCAATTAGATGTTGATCAATGAAATTAGAGTTTGTTCATGTTACTTGAAAAATTTTCAAGAATTTTACACTTAAAACAAGATAAATATACACGTTCGGCTGTTAAAAAGAAAGAAAGCGAGGATATTAATTATGAGTGCAAAAAGTGCAAGTAATGCGGACAGATATCTTATAAGTGTTCTAGTGAATTTGCTCATTTTTTTGTAATTTTTATCTCATTTCAAGGTACACAATCGACTCCCAGGTGCAAAATAAAATTAGCGAAAAGAAAAATACAAGAAAAGGAATTTCTATAATAGTCACGCAAACAGCCATGGAATGTCATGATTTCCTCCCTATCAACTATTCCCAGGTGTTGCAACGCCGGAAGATTGCGTAAGGTTTCGAACTACTTTTGCGCGTGAATACGAGACGCTTGATCGAGAAAAGAGATCCTTGCGGCGTCCAGATCGATGATCGGCCACGGCTTTGCATGCGTAACAAGTTCGCGATGACGTAAGCAATCCCGTCACGCGCGCGCGCGCTTTAATATCTACCCGAGTCCTTTAATATCCGATCCGAGAAAATGTATGAACAATTATTTATTAATTCAAGGCAGTCTTCTTTGGGTTTTTTTACTCGCAGCGCTGATCGCGCTGAGTCTAGCTCTCCCTCTCTCTCTTCTTTCTCTCTCGATCTCTCTCCCTCTTTCTTTTTGTGTTTATTAATCAGGAACGTGTTTCTCATATGACGACACGTGTACTCAACGGGTCTGAGATAAAGAAGAGCGACAGTGATGTAACGAGGTGAGCGCGCACCTGCGGCGCTTAACCTATCGATCTCGCAATTAGTCGCAATTGCACGATTTATAATGCGATCGATAAACGATCGATTGCATGTTTGTCGCGGCGCCATGCGATGTAAATACATCGAATGACTTCGATGAATCTGTTCTGAATACTTTTTAATTTTTAAGAAAAATTCAATAGATTTAATGCGTTCAATAATATTTTTCCATTAATTCTTATCGATCCATATATACAAGTAGAACACGAATCATAATAAATCAAGTATTAGCAGTCATTTTAGAAAAAATCATGATGTTATTCAATATACATATCTTTGATGATGATTTTATGAGTTTTTAACAATTAGCTTTTTTAGATAAAAAAAATTGCTTAAAAATCATTATTATGTCAAAATCATAAAATTATGAAAAATCATATTATATCGTATGACATCGTTAAGATTTTTTTTATAAATACTACTTTAATATATCATCTTGATGTCATTAAAATTTTTTTTATTCTATTTAGGTATAGCACAAATTATTCCAGCAATTAATACATATTGTAGCAGCATTGGAATTATTGCAGTAATATATTGCTGTAAACTTTTCTGCTGTATGGGAATTTAATTTTCGACAATATTTCTATTTTAATATATTAAAATAGAAATATTGCCGAAGATTAATTAAAAAATAAAATACGTAAAATATATACGTATTTTATAGTTGTTTCATTAATTAGAAGATATTAATTGTAACATGTTTCTATACATTTCTATAGTTTTTTATCAACTATAAAATATTACAAAATAAAACAATTAAAGGGCTAAGAGCCAGTTATGTAATAAAGAATGTTTTTAATGTAATAAAGAATGTTGAATTTGTATATAAAATATTATATATTTCTATATTATTGAAGGGTAAGTTTTTCTGGATCTTTTAATTTCCTAAGCAGAACAATATTTTACAATAATATTGAAATATTAAAATGGATCAAACAGTGACTTTTAACAATTATTTTAAAGCTATTTTGATATTATTTTGATGTCACCATAATATTTTTTCTGCTTGGATTGTTGGCTGTTTCTCCGATTACTTATCTCGAATTGAATCCATATATCTTCATGACCGATAAATTTGATTGACAAATCTTGTACGATAAACGTAATAACGCAGTCGTCTTCTTTCTATAATAAAGAACGGTCGTTGCTCTTTTATATAAAACTATCATATCTTTAATTAAATCTAATTCATTGATATAATAGTAATAACGTTTGTGTTAATTATCGTATTCATTTTTGTACAATACATAAAAGAAATATCTTTTATCGATAGTATCAGCAATTTTAAACAGTGTAACGCGTTCCTCATTATCATGAGTTAAACGGAAGAAACCACGAAGAGACGTAATCGCATCAAGACTCGTAATCTCGTTAATGGCCACATTCGAAAACATTCTTTCTAGGGAAATTTTTATTTGAAACTTAAATAGAACATAAAAATCATAATAATATCTTAAGAACATGAACTTATTTGTCATTTACAAATTTATTTTCAGATATCAAATGACGTCATGATGACATTCTGACATTATTATACGTATATGTGGCTCAATTATGTGTTCTACCTGAGGACGTTTTGAAATGTAACCCAAGTATATATAATGTTGGATATTACAGATCACATTATCCGGAGCCGTGAGTGATAGTCATTAATAACGTGCATAAGTTCACCCGTCTATATCGACTTCGTGCGGCGACGACAAATCCCGAGCAATTCGGCAGAGAAGACATAATTTGTCACGGAGAGGCGTGACCCAGGCAAAACGTAAGTCATCCACGAGTAACAGGACGTCAAAATAATGTTGAAATAACTCCAAAATGATCACCGAATGTCACTTTTCAATCATTTACCATTCATTTCAACGTTATTGTGACAATTGTGTTCTGTTTGAGGATCGTCGCCTCGGCGGCGATTTTCGAAACGATTCCGCGCGCGTATCCCACGTGCATCTTCGCGTTGACGCTCAGCGCAAGTCTGAGAAGGAAAAGAAGTAAACGGCGTCGCGCGGGGCGCGCGACGCTACGCGACGCAGCAGGGCGCACCGCGATCCCGCGGCGGTCCGCACTGTCCGTAGTAGATCCGGCGCTTTCCGACCGGGCGGACTTTGAGCGTCGCGTTCCGCGTATCGTTACGTCGTCCGCAGGGAGCAGACGCGAGCGCATGCGCACAATCGGTGCCTTCCGTTTACGGGTTCGTTGCGCGCGAGGGGAACCGAATTGAGAGCGAGCGAGTTGGAAGAGGCGATTCCGCGCGAAAGGAAGCGACGGAAAGGAGCCGGAGGATATCGTGTACCAAGAGAATCGTCAGCATGGCGAGCGCGCGTGCGCGTCCCCGACACAAATGCACACGAATGTCAGTTGCGCCCGGCGGGCGCCGTCGCTGACTGATTGTGAGAACGGTGCGCGTGGCAGGATAGACGGACGAACGAAGAGGGCGCCGCGGTCGCTGATCGGCCCAATCAGGTTAGACCTTTCTCTCTTTTTCTCTCTCTCTCTCTCTCTCTCTCTTTCTCTCGTTTTGATTTTGATTGATTTTATTTTTATTTAATTTTTTTATCAACTATAAGGCTTTTAGGCCATGCATTTCTGTGTCGATATTATATAATTTCGTACTGTACTATCTGCTATGCTATATGTTTGTTGTAAAATGTTCGGAGTGTGACAAAATCTTGGCGTGTGATATTAGGGAGGATGAGGGAGTATATAGGATGTCAGGAAGTACCAGATATATTTTTTTCTTTTTAGTGTGTCCTTTGAGATTTTGAACGACAGTCAGAGTACTGTTATAATATTGTCGTTGCGAAAATATTATATATACATAATAAAAACGTTGCAACAGTACATGTATACAGGGTGTCCGGAATTTAAATGTCGAAACTTCGGAAAGTGTATAAGAGATCGATAAATTAAGAAAAAAAAGTCTTGTAGAAATAAACTCGTTTTTGTTTCGTTTTGGAGAAAATCATAAAAAAGAAAATGTAGTTGCTTCGTTCTTGAACATGAAGAAATAGTGTCTTGACCCCCCCCCAATCACCTGATCTGGATATCACTGGACTTTTTGTGTAGATGATTCTAAAGCAAGAAGTTTATTCGTTGTCAATTAATTCAAGAGGACAATTGAGAAATCGAATTGAAGCTGCAGTGCACTAAATATCATCAGATCAATGTTTGGTTGCACACGAGCTGTTTGTACTAATGATATGCTTGCATTCCTGCAAGAGAGGCCAACATTTTTAAAAATATCCGTATTAAGCAAATGAATAAATACAACATGAATAAGAAATAAAAAAAAGTACAAGAACGAAAACTAGATTATGTCTTTTTTGCGATTTTCTCCAAAACAAAGCAAAAACGAGCGTAGCTCTACAAGAGATACATTATTTTTTACTTTTTTTCTTAGTTTATCAATCTTCTATACACTTCCAAAGTTTTGATATTTAATTTCCGAACATCTTGTATAACGATACCGAACTCAAGCAGAACAATAAGTCGCGACAGCATCAATATGACATTGAAATAAATTGTGTACATTATTGAAAATTATTAAGTTCCTTTAGTTATATATTTTGTAGTCATTTTGATGTCATGTTAGAAATTGTTAAAAGTAAAGCTTGAGACACAATTGAAAAAGCACACATACCTAATAGGAATAGAAAATAGCAGATCTCAAATACAGTTTTTGATAAGTTGAAATCTGTTAATTATTCCTTGTTTGTATTGCTTGTACTTTCCAGTTATGTATCAGGCTTTACAGAATTGATGCAAAAGGAACTTCAAATTTCCAGACAAATTTGAATTAAGTAAAACTTTTCTACCATCATGGAATAACGCCCGAATATGCTGCGACAAAAATTATTCTATTTGCTGAAAGAGAATTGAACGGTAAATTATTAAATAGATTTAAATTGATTGCGATACATTAATTGGCGATGGATTAATTGGCATTTTATCTCAGATTCGTTTCGAAATACTTCTCATTTCGTCGAAAACATCGACTGCTTCTAAATTATTCGTTCCATTCTAGTTGTCAGCTTTTAGAATTGTTTCCTGACGACAACTATTCACGGTGGTATTTAATCCTCTTTACACGATCAGGATTGTGATAATAGAAACGCACAGCACAGCTGTGTTCGTTGCGTTCCTCAATGATTATTTTTTGCAATAACGAGCCGCTTTCTGTTCTTTGAATACGCCTCCGCATGGGTGTTGCTTTGTATCAGCAATTTATATATCTTTGTTTTGTAAAAGTAGTAAGAATTACAGAACGATATTGCGAGTTAATCTTGAATAAATTAGTAAATACTGTTAAATAAAACTTGATACTTAAAGTTATTTTTATTATATAAAATTTCTAATATATTATAAGTATTTTAGTTTCTTGTTTTAAAATACGTATTTTTTTTATAAAAGAGAATATTATTGATCTCTCAGATTGATCAGGTTAGATAATCCCTATTTAAAAACTTTAAATTTCCTCGGTTTGTATTGTTGAGAGAGTTTTAAAAGAAAAGATTTTATGAAAGCTATTTGAAAGTATGCAATGTGTTGAACGAAATTACCGATAAGTTTAGAAAAAGTAAAGACTAATATCTATGATGTATGTTCAAATTACCGTCCACAAATTAGTTAATAGAATTTTTAAAACAAAGCGTAGTAGTAATATTTGTTTAACGACTTTTATCAATGTACTATTATCGGTGACATAAGTATAATCGAAAACTAATGATGTCTTATCAATCGAAGAGAACGAACTAGTTTCTCGATTTATTTTGAATTGTTAGAAAAATAGAATAACAAGAGAACAAAGCAAAAAAAAGACGTACCTATAAATCTATTCATTTTTTCTTACTCTTATTCTTATCTAAATTAAATTTGCTCTCCTTATCTTGACGGAATTTTGATAATTTCGATAAAACATAAACGATTCCTATATATATTTGATAAATTAATTCCCATGAAGATTGATTTTAATGTGTTTGATTCTCGAAATATTATTTTTTTTTATCTACCATCACGTTCAATGTAGATGTTATGTTACGCGCATCTCTAATTTCAGTGCAGTCAGATATTACGTATTTGCTGCGAAGAGTGCGAAGCATTACAAAACTTTCTATAGATAAATTGCGAGTCAATTCGTATTTATATCTTAACTATTTCAGACGTTTTAATTTTAACTTGTTTAGATCGCGCCCTCTCTGTTGCTATCTGTTTATACTTGCCAAAGAAAGATGTAGAGAGAGAGAGAGAGAGAGAAAGAGGAATTTTATTCGTATAGCGTTGCAATCGTTTTTATCGAAAGCTATCATTATCAATTACGAAAATCATTTTTGAAATTTAAGTTTTATCGCGATTTGTGGCTTCTTCAGATTCTACTTGTCTGCAGGGATTTAATTAATTTGATACGCGCGCAGCTGCGCGCAATCGATCGATATTGCCGGGCGTATCCGCGCGCGCAAGATCGATCGAGGCGTGTTTAAATCACGCTTCGATTTGCTGCTTCTCATCCCTCCCGCTCGTGGTGCTTGTTTTCTAATCTCATCGAAAGCGCGTCGATTAAACGACGACGAGTCGCAGATAGCGTGGAGACGCTGCTCGCGCCGCGGTAACACACGCGATATTTCCAAAATAGTTATAGAACGGTAGCCGCGTCGCGCCGGTGAGAGAGAGAGAGAGAGAGAGCGGCACGAAGTGAGGCGCGAAATACGGCTGAAACCCCTGCGTGCCAGCCGGGCGCGCGTTCGCGCCTGACTTCAGGCGTAACCGCGGCGCGCGCCAGCGGGCGCTGTGATTCGCAATTTGCGTTGATGGACGCGCAATTTCTAGTTCTATACGATATCCGAGATATCCGCGCGACCTTTATATCCATCTCCATCGGCCTTGACAGTTGATGGTGCAACGGGGCAAACGGCGGGGGCGATCCCGATCCTGACATGGAGGGCCGCGACGTCCAGGAACTGGTGGTTGTCAAGGACAGCGTGATCGTCAGGGGCGGACGTCCGCCGCTCTGTTCCCCTTCGAACGGTGGTGAGTACTTTTACGAATTGGATTTGTGGTATAACGAATCATCCATGGCGAACGATTCTCAAGCAGAACAAATCATGAACGCTAAATTGAATTGTTACTGATCGAAAAGACGTGACTTTTAATATTTTAATCATTTTGGAGCTATTTTGATATACGATTTTGATTTGTCATTATTATGACTTTTTGTTCTGCCAGAGTTTAATTGCGATTTTGCTGACGGGGATGTTGGCAACTCTAGATATCTGAAAGTTTTTAAATAGCACATTTTATTTATTATTTCTGTGCTTATCGTCTAGAATATGCAAACGTTGACGCGTGCAATTATTTTAAAAACCAATTTTAAAACCGATAATATTATTTATAGCAAGTATAACAATAATTTTTCTCACTGAACACTATCATTTGTCATCTAATTTCATTTTCTCAACGTGTTTAATCTCGGAAGTGAAACGGAAAGAGAGCGAGTCGCCTGCATTTCGCGCTGGGGACGTGCCCAAAATCTATACAAATCTTTTCGATCAACTTCAAAACCGAGTATATTCTCGCGAGTTTTGCGGTAATGATTTGGCAAACCCTCCGTATATCGCCTCGTTCCGTTGCCACAAATAGCCCATTGCGAAGGACAATCGCTCGGAGGGAAAAAAAGAGACCGCGGTATGCGTGCGCGCGCGTACAAAAATCGGTAAGCCAAGTAGGAGTACGTCTCGCCGTTTATTACGCAATCGGTTGCAGACACGCACATTCTGCACCGGCAACTGTACGTAAAAATTTGCGCGGGATGAACAAGCCGCGCTCGAGATAAGGTCGCGCCGGCCATGCTGTAGATAACCCAGGGACCTCGGCTGCGCAGTACCAAAATGGCGGCCGGTCTCTCGTAACCGATTGCGCCGCGTGAATCGTCGACACCTTAAAAAAAACCTTAATGATGTGTTGACAAGTCTCGGAAAAGTTAACGCTAAATGAAACAAGCGGATATTCAAAGTTCGTGATTAACTATCTCGTCTTTATATCTGAAGACAGTAGCTCAAAATGGCGGCTAGTCTAGTAATCGACTGTAAATTATCAGCATCTTAAAAAAGAATCTTAACGATCTGTTTATAATCTTGGAAATGTTGACGTTTAATGAAACGAACGAAGATTCATCATTAATAATGAAGATTATGCTTTAAAATGGCGATCGTCTTGATATAATCTATTGTATCCGCGAGAATTACCGATATATTTTGAAAAAGAAAGAGAATTATTACTGACTGTCGATTAATAATAATGTCATATAATTTACTCCAGCAGATAATTTATGTTAAAAAAAAAAAAAAAACGTTTTACCGAAACGCGTTTTAAACGTGCTGTATAAAAGCAGAAAGCTTCTATTATTTGTATAAAAACATTAAATAAACGTTATTAACGTTTTTACATAAATGTTTTATATTTATTAAATACTTTTAAAAATTTAACAGATTTTAAATGTTTACTTTTTAATATATACATTTTAATCAATTTTTAACGTTTGTTTCGAACGTAAGTATGTAGCTTACTAACATAGCCAATTTAACTACTAAAATAGCCAAGTAGAGTATCACTTGTAATTGACTTTACGTTATATGAGGAAATATTCTGAGGAAATGACTTTAAAGTATTTATCCATTCTTCAATAGACATGATGTAAAATAAAAAAGAGAGTTGCTCGTGCATGTGCAGCAGTCGCTATTAAGTGTTATACATTGTAACACTTGATATTATATCCGGGAATGATTTCAGTATATGTGCGAGACTGTTTATTCGACCGACAAGTTTTTGTATTACGTTCTTTACGATTACTGACGATATTATTTCTTTGCGCGTAAATATTGTTCATAAATCAGGAAAGTATACAAATAATCTCATTGCGATGGTATGAAAAGATGTCTGAAAATCTTCTGTTTTAATTTAATTGATCGATTCTCTGGACTCAATTTTTCTTAAAAAATAACACGCCTTTTTTGTGGTAATATATGTAAATGTGAAATAATAATTTATTTCTATAAATATAAATTTTACAATCCTCTTTTTCAATGTAAACATTATAGTAAATAATAATTAGATTATAAATAATTTTTGATAATTCTTTAATAGAGTGGCATGCGATTGGAACACAAAATGCGTCGCAATAATATGTATATTTCGTTCGAATCGTACTTGCGATAATTGTTTTATTGCACCAAGTCCGTCAATTGATTAACGGTAATTCATCGATGGCGCATCTTGGCCGAAGCACGTGGCATCCGCGCGTGGTTATTTCCATGATTCGCGGGACGGGAGCAAGTATCACGTACAAAAAGAAGCATGTTTACGTGAGATAACGTCTAAAGAAATAGGGAAATATGAAGAAGCGCTCATTGCTAGCGCATTCGCGAGCGCATGTTCCTTTTTTTTATACCTCTTTTAATCAGGAATACTCATCGTGAACAAACGGTATCTCATGAACCATTCTTTTTTTATTATACCATAATGGTTGACTCAGCGTTTTATCCGAATGCAAATAACGACAGAAACGTTTTAAAATGGCGAAGATGCGTGCTAAACGAAGGCTAGAATATGTATACATAAGCACTTCTTTTTTTTTTTTTCGAGAAAAAAATCACTTCATGTCTAAGCACTCTCGAGCGTACTTAGACGCCCGAGGACGAGAGTGATCCGGCGGCCATGGACAGATCGTCTCGGACGGATTTCGCTTGTCAGTGAATCGCGACACGTTTTGACTGCATGACAAATCGAAGGTTGTATCCTCGGCATGTCGTATCAGTGGTTATAATAACGTTATGAGCAAACCGCGCCGCGATGAGGTCAGAAGCAGTTGATAACCCGCAGTAAAGAGGAAAGAGCTTTTGCGACGGTCGAGATTGTCCAACTCCGTCGATTTGACGCATTCTAATTTCTAATCTTCTCACATCTATCTAAGAGCACTCCACACACGGAGGGGAAAAGTAGAATGTGGAAAAGCGAATGCCAATCAGAAGTCGAAAGAGAAAAGCTAGAGAAAGAAAGACGATGTATATGTGTGTATCGTATTAACTGTTAATAATGCAATATTTGATTAATTTCAACAACTTGTGCTTTTCCACATTCTGCTTTTCGTCAGTCCACTTTTCCATTCTTTTAATGTGAATGCGCATTGCGCCCTAACAGTAGACGGAAGAAACCACTGATATTACGCGAGACGATACTATCGCGAACAGAAACTTTTTCATTTTTATCGTTATACGTATCTACGTATTAATTATTATACAAGTCTACTAATGTATTGAAGACCATGCATATTGATAAAGGGGTCTATCAATATCGAGTGACACATGAAATATCGTACCATTATTTTAATTACTGTGTTTAATGCAAATTTAATACTTCATGGAAATTCTGTTAGGTGTAACACGAGTTAAAATTGGATAGAGGTAAAGATGCATACACATTGAAAAAAAAATTACTAAATCTTAACACATACATAGTATTAATAGTATAAGTAAACATTTATTTATTTACAGTAAATAAATATTTATTCAATTAAAAAAAGTCAGTGAAATGAATGGGTCTTGCAAATTAATAAATATTTACATTCTTCAATTTATTCTATTTGAACTAGTGGCTAAAAAATTATTAAATTTTAATATAAATATTTCTTCAAAGAAAGTTTGTGAAATGCAGATTGTGAAATGGAGATTGGTTCATCATTGTCATATCATTTTCCTTTTATATAGAATATTCTTTTTTAACAAAAAATTAGTACCGAACTGGTAGAATAATTACCAAAGCTCGGAAAATTATCTTTAATAGATAACATTCAATATAACCATCTTGTCTTAAAATACGCCTTTATGTTTGACTATACTTTTTGATAGAAATCTTCAGATAATGGCACACTGCACGATGTAGACGGACACATCTTTAAGTTTCTATCACATTCTTTATTTCTGCGAAAAATAATGCTACTTTTATTTTATGTTCAACTTTTCAAGTCAATCGTCATTTCACAAATTAGTGTCTTCGCCAACTCGTAATGCCACACAGAATTTTCATGAATTAGTAAAAAATTTACTCACATAGTTAAAAAATTAATACTTTACAAGTATAGTTTTAATAAAATAATAAAATAAAATTTCATATGCCACCCTGTATGTGTTATTATATAGGATATCTCTGAAAAAATGTTATCGAGAAAGCAATGATTTTTTGTGGAGAAATAAATTAAAGATATATAGAATAAGTTTTAAAAGTATAGAGTAGTTTTTTTTTACTTATGGCATTTTCAAGAAAAATTATCTTGGAAATTAATTACAACGCTTTTTTATGTTTGGACAATATCTTGTATCAAAGATAGTTAAATATGAAATAACGAGTATAATAAAAAATTCTGTTTTATAAACTTACAATGAAAAATAGCACTTCTGTACAACTTATAGAAGTTGCTGTCATATATTTTTCTCGATATTATTGATTTTAACGATTCTGCATTCTTTATCGTAATCTGAGCATCTGGATTTAGGAAGTAAAAGTATCTGAGCGCGGTAAATATTTGAAAGAAGTTATACAAGATAGGCTGTTTTAGTATATCATATCAAATATTTTGAATTATTAAAAAAAAAATATTTAAGCTCGTAGAGATGTTTCGTAAACTATACATTTTTTATAGCTTTACTTCAATACCTTTATATGCAAAATAGCGAAACTAAGTCGTGAAAAATTTATACGATTCCATTAAAAGAAGATTAGTAATATTTGTATTATATCTAATTTAGATGTAATTATATAACTATAAAATTCTTTTTCGCATTGTTCCCGGTCTCTATTGTTTTCAAAATCTTCTTATTTTTCTTTCTCAACCTATTAGAGATAAGCGTCGTAGCCGATAAACTCGCACCATGTTATCGCTAATGATTAGACCATTATCGCCAGATTACAAATATTATACTTCCTTTGACTGCTTGAAAGTTTTGAAAGCTTGTTATTGACTTGCATCTCTAAATTGCAAAAGATGTAGAGGACGTATTTTGAAGGAAGATGACGTGGCGGATTATCTCTCAACAGCAGTAAGCTTCCACGGATCTGTTTACCAAATGCGTTTACCACATGTTCCAAAAATATCGATATAATAAAACACATTTATTCCAAGTGCAAATATTCTGCGCGTCACAAAACTGAAGATATCTAAAATTATTATATATTATGCGAATGAAAAATTAAAATATATATATAGATAATCTAAATTGTTTTGTAATGTATCCATCTAAATTACCGCTCAGAATTTTCTAAAATTGATAATATTTATTTAAACATATATTTATAAGAAATGAATTAGAAATTGTTTAGTTACTAATTCCTAATTTTCTCTCTAGAGGGAATTGCAAAATAAAATCACTAATTTTTATTTCTATTAGACTCTAGAAAGTATTTATAATTTGCGCCTGTTACTGTATGCAATAGTTGATAATTAAAAATACACAGTAAAAATCCATTTCTTTAGATAAATTTGTGAATCGCGATTCAGCACTGTTATTCTCACGCACATTATGATATGTACCTTACAACTCATGTACGTTCGTCTAAAGAACGATGTTGATTGGATGAATTTTATATATATATATAATAATATTTCTTTTGTTAAATATTGAAGGAAAAATATCTTAGGACTTTTTTATTTATTTATTTTTATTAAGAAATAACGTAATATTTATTATACTTACTGCTTTATAATTTTTACATAAATATCTTCTAAATTATGCATATTCAAGAAAACAAAATCTTAACCAAACAACGTCTTTTTTTTACACAAAGCTTGGAGAATGTTATTTTTTTGTCCATGACGACAGCAATCTGTATAATCATGTTTTTCTGCTAGACCTAGTACGTTAATTAATAAACGTTGACGTTAATAATTCGTTTGTTATCAGTATTAATTAATTATTTCTTGTCGCAATGATACTGTAAAGTGTAACAGATCTGATATGAAAATAGCGAGACGATTTTGCTGGAAAGACTTATCTGTTTTCCTCCGTTTCGTAATAATGCATATATATGTATATAAACCGCTGCGGGTACATAAATGCATTATAATTTTTTTACAATCTATTGATCAGAATCGGCTGCTTTAATCACATAATCGATAATAGATTTGCATGCGAGAATAGCACACACTGGACACGTGCTCGCGTCTTATTATAACGAAAGCACTTTAATGTCCTTCGCGCATTACTAAAAAAAATATGCAAAACGTCATGACACTGCTTAGACACATGATACCGTGGGTCACGCATACGTGACTCGCAGTTACTGACAGATGTTTTAATGGCAGTTTCCTTGATTTTGAGTCTGTCTTTCTTCAGCTAAGATAATGTTCCTTATCTATATCGCGATATTATTTGTATATTTTTATATAATTATTATAATTTTCTTGTCTATAAGAAAATCTAAAACAAGAAATTTGTTTTCCACGATTTAAAGGAATCTAAAGAATCAGATAAATTCAGAGAATTATCTGCGTGAGAAATTTAAGAGATTGAATTGCTGAAAACGTACACGCGCGTACATGACAAATATTTCTTTTGAATGCGTCGTGTGTTCAACACATCGTATATGTGACGGTGAAGAAAAAAAAGGTACGGCGAAGGTTAAAGAGACCTATTGACCTCTTGCAGCTTCCGAGAATAGATATAATACTTGCGGATATTATGCAGTGTTACGTATATACGCTGACTTATAACGTCGACGTTATTTTCGCCTAATAGGAAACGCATCGCGATTTGTGGTCTCGAACACGTTTGTCGCAGGAATATGAATGTATGACGTCAGTTTGTTTGGAAAAGTACAGCGAGGGATTCGTAGGACGTGACAAATTGTCTTGAAAGTTAAGATTTACATGTAATACGACTGTTATTTTGTCGTACAAACTGCTGCCGATCGTGATTTTAATATCATAATAAAGACGTAAGCTTGAAGCGTAATTAGTGCGCGATGTTAAAATAGGTCCCCCCGTTCTCGCCTCGTTACAATATATTGTTACAAACTTTTATTACATCTTATTATTACATATCTTATACAAGCTGCTTGTGTAACGCCTCGAACAGACGAACGTGATATTATTGATGACTCATTGATACTATTTATAAAATTATTGCTATAATTATTGCGATTTTAAAATTCAAACGAAGCTATTGATAATAATATAAAAAGATGGTAAAAAAGATCCACAATTGCGCGTACAAATTTTACGAGGAAAACATATGTATTAGATTTTACTTTGGGGAATAGGACGTGGAATTGAACTAGGGTCGTCTAATCGAGACTTTATTCGGCTAATAAGTGTTTTGCCGAACTATCGGGACGGGAAGAAGTGGAAAAGGGGAGGGATATATGGAAGAAATTAATAAAATGGATATCTTGCTTCGGAGAAACACTTATGAAACATACAAAAACTTCTAAAGAGACATTGGGAGATGAAATATTGTTTTGTCGCAAAGGGGAAACTGGTATGACAGGTGTACCATGGCAAAAAATCATGACGAGCACTTACTTCGTCGACCTGGTTGCAGTGGACGCCAGTCTATCATACACTGATTGCCATGTTTTTCTCGCATGATCATCATTTACATAATCTTACCGTCGTTGTACATACAAAATAGATACGCATCGTTGATGATTCTTACAATGTTTGATATAATTGGTGCGATAATATCTGGCACTACAGACATAGAAACAGCCTCTTTTAGCATCAATTAATCACATATTACAAAGATCTTTCTCTTTCTAATTTGTAGTTGCGTCTCGTCAGTTACGGAAAAAAGGATGTTGCTTTACGTTTAAAGTGCTAAAGATAGAGAAAAACACATTTAAGTTGAATAAATTAGATATATTTTTATATTGCGTCCTTTAATTTTTAAATTAAATTATTTTAATAAATACAAGAAATTAAAGTATATAAATATTCTTTATAATAAGATGCAATTTTGTAATAGATTTTTTTCTTATTTGAACTATGTTGTAGTCCTTTAGGTTATTAAAGGATAATTTTTGTTTTAATAAATTGTTGTTAATATATATTTACCTTTATCGGCGCGTAAGTTCTATTAATACTTATTTTACTATTATAAAATAATTTTTATCACACTTAAAAAAATAATATTTTGAAGTGTTTTCTCGAAAACGATATCTACGAAAGATAGTTGATATCAGTTGGCTAATAAAATATTTAGAAACTTTATCAAATAAGGGTTGAAAATACAGTTATATTTTACCGAAGACTGAAATGTTTTTAATTTTAAAGATAAATGTTTTCTAGAGGAAAAAAAATTCTCTGTAGATGTTTTTAAGATATTTGCTTCCATTATATTTATACCGTTAATCCGTTTTTATTTCTATATTATTCATGCTCTATTTATCTTTTTTGCGAAGATTACCAGTTAGTCATCCTTTCCTCCTTTCCCTATTTCTCTAATTGTTTTGTAGAAAAACATTCCGACGAATCTAATGCATTGTATGTGCATAAGTGTAACGACGAGTAGGACAAGATTAGATTATCAGTTCCGAGTTATTCCTCCCCTCCTGTCCGTTCCTTCCTTCCCACTGCGAGCACCGTTTACCCCAGCGATCTCTCAAAACGAAAAATTCTATCCCGCACTTTAGTTCGTCTGTCGAGATCAAACCGTCGTGTACAGTCGTCCTCCGTAACTCTCCTCCGAAGTTATACTCTCGAGCGACGTCGCCGGGTCATGTCAACCATTAGAGACTAGGATTCGCGTAACGACACAATAATGTACCACACGTCGTACGCCGCGCCGCACTGTTTATGAAACGCATATACCCAGTAGTGCTCACGCATTGTGACGATTTGTCTACAATTCAAGAGTGGTCTCGTTACTCCGCGACGACGATTGCTACTGCGAAACGTAAGGAAAAGGAGCACTCTGCGATGAAGCTCGATGACGAAGCCTTTTCCTTCGATATAATTGGCCAACCCGATCTGGATTTCAGTACTTGTGAATATCTCGGAACCTGTGAGTACTTTCGTGTTTGTATAATAATAAGAAAACGTGATTTTTTTCGGAAATTACACAAATTTTCGGTAATTAAAAATTATTATTTTTTTTTAATAATAATGAGATTTTTAATGTTGACTGCTTAATTATATTATTTTTACTGAAATACTAAAATCGAGCTGCCCAACATTATCAAATCAGTTATTTTGAAAAAATAATTAATCTCAAGATAAAACATGTATTTAAGTATCTAATCAGATGGCCCTACTCACCGTAAAATAAATGTTACGAAATTTAATGTATTTGTAAGTTACACAAGTTGAATTTAATTTCACGATATTATATTAAATTTAACATATTTGTAATTAAAAAGATATATTTGTGAACATGTAAATGAAATTTAAAATATTTTTTATAAAATTTTATGAAATTTAGCGTAATTTTCCATAAAATTTTATGTGAATTTGCATGAAATTTAATATACATATTCATTACATTTCTAAGTTATAAATCTACCGTAATTAGTTTTCATTTAAATCATTTATTATTTTTCATTTATTCCACGACCACAAGTTTTCATTAGATGTTATTTAAACTCATTACGAAATTTTTAACACATGTGTGCACAAATGGAATTACATGACGAAATAACACGACGAAAAGGAAGGCAGCATTGAAAAATAAATAAAAGAACTGTTTATTTTATTTGAAGATCGATTTATCTTTTTATCTCAATATTTTATCGGTTTAGTTCGTTATCTCTGTCAATGCAGTGCTACTCAGATGGTATCAAAGAGAGATTACGAATATCTTGTTTCTTTTTTTACTATCATACCATAACATAATATATGACGATATTTACGATCATAAATAGAACTTTGAAATCCAAAATTACTAAATTTATAAGAAAACGAAAAAACAGACTGAATGCCGGATTTCGGAAAACAGTTAGTTGACATTTATTAAAAAATACTTTTTGTGTATGAATATTATATAAAAATTTTTTTAATTTGCAATTCAATTCTTTAGATCTTATTTAACGGATGATTTGCATTGACGTAAACATTTTTTTCTCATGCAAAGTTAAATTAAGTAATTAAAGGAACAAAAACTGCTTAATATAAAAAAAGTACATGTCGTACTTGCTCGTCAATGGTGTTAGTTCTTTTAGAATTTATACAAATATTCTTTTCAGACTGTCGGTATAAAAATAACGAATATTCTGAATAATAATTTGACTGTTTTATTCTGCATACTGTAACAACTTGAAAAATTTGACAAACTTGCTAAATCTTATTGAGAGAATGTTTCCTATCTTACTTATCTTGTCTTATCTTATCTACATATGGGGATGATATGCCAAATGTTTTTCACATAACTATGCACATAGACGAATTACCTAATAGAAAATGTAAACTGTATCTATAATCCTATTATTAACTCTACTGAGTCGGTTTCGTTAAATTGTAATTACGTTATCATATAAGTGATGTATATTATTTGACTTTTCGCACATTGTATTTTAATATCTATCGCGTTTTATCAGAATTATGTCGGAAAATATTCGTAAAATAATTTCGAAAATTTTTCTCTTTCTAAATCCATCATGGATCTAAACATGGATATAGAAACTCATACGATCTGCAACAATAATCTCGATGAAATCGATGGGTGCTTATCAGACAGATATAAAATTGTAAAAAAAAACAAGTGTGGAATACAAACTTGTCGATCGTCGATTATATCACCGCGAAGTGTTGTCGCGTTTACTGCGGTATCTCGCAATTAACGCTGAGAAATCGGTCGTGTATAACGCGCGTGACACGATACGAAAAATCTAAAAATACACGAGGCAGACATCCAAAGATATCGCGGTTCTACGATGTCGGTATATTTCTGTTTTCTTGCGGTACTCGATAAATCCCGTTCGCGAAATTATCGCGGTCGTCGCACGCCACCCCCGCAGATTTTTCGAACAATGCCCGACACTGCCACACCGGTGTGATACCGAGTATGCATACAAACGCGAGCACTAATAAGCATATCCCTGACGTATGCGGAGAGAAGAGGAGGAAACACGAAGAAAACGGTATGAATCACACTTTCATTTGCTGTCTCATTGTCCGTCAATGCTGCAACAGGAGCTTTCGGTATTGTGCTTTATCGCAGGGAAACTGACTCACTTCGGTTCTTTCTTTCTTTTTCTTCCCGTCTCTCTCTCTTTCTCTCTTTCTCTGTGTATATCCATCCAGCAGAAGCTTTGTTACACATGTCATTCTTCGTGGCTTGTGTTTGCGCGAAAATCGCGAGCAATCTCAGCAGTCTCTTTGTCGCAGCCGTCTGGTAGCGAATCAACCGTATCGATAGAAGAAATAATAACGAATACCTTGATTATACTTTTTCGCACGGGAAATAGCTTCGGAAGGAGCCAATCAACAGCCAATGAACAGAGGTCGTATGTAAAATTAAGAAAATTCTTTCGTCGAAACAATAAATAGTTTTGTTTTAAGTATAATATGTTTGTAAAATTTCTACATATTTCATGCTAATATTTTAGAGTAGAGGAAAGTACGGTAGCCAGGAAAACATGTGTATCTTGGGATACTAATTATTTTTTTAACACTAAGAGAGCTTTTAACAATAGATACGAGAGTCTTTTTAATCTTATAGCTCTTCCTGAGTAAAATTTGTTGTAATTCGTTATTTATCATTGTATTCTTTGTGTTCAAATATCACCCTGTTTTAGCGCCAGCATTATAGTGGCTTCCCCGGTCTGTGAAGTGCTAATTTTTAATATTAGCTAAGAGGTAATATAACAGAGCAGTCAACAATAAAATAATTTATATCCAACCTGAATACTACAGTTTTCTTTGAACTCAGAAAAGGGCTTTCTCAAAGGATTCCACTTCAAATGAGAATTTACTCTCAAATTTTAACGTTTACGTTTTCTCGAGGGCTTTTGTTATTATCTTCATAGATGATTGCTGTTAATTAATCATTGTTAATTAATTACTCTTTACGCCGAGTGATTCTTAACAGTGGAAAACGCGCGATATATATATATATATATATAGCATGGTCTATGAATGAGATAAATGTGTGTATGCGCGAGAGGCAATATATTTTCGACAACGCAAGTCCCACTTTCTGTATTTTTAGCTCGTGCCGACGCTTACGTAGGCTCTCGCGCGAAAAAGAACGATGCAATTTGCGCGCATCCGATCACATATGCGTCGTCGGTACCTAGAGGACGCAATGACGTAATGTCATCCGAGCCACCTGGCTCTACGATGAATCGTTATAAATAAAATGACAGTAAATTTTTGTCGTGATAAGGACAGAAATTTACTATCATTTTATTTATAAGAAACTTTAGGATTTGTGCGTTGGCTGTAACGAACCATTTTTTGTTCTAACATAGATAGGTCTGTCGTGCTAGAGAAGAGCCAGATAAACAATGGTTAGTATTATTTTAATTATCGTTATGTGTCATATAGTTTTCAATAACTAAATTTATTTAACGGTTACATTTTTGGGGGGGTAAATCATTGAGTGATACGAAAGTTATCTCTTGAAGGTCTTACCAAAAACTAACGCGTGCTTCCTCGTCTGGAACATCATCAGAGAATTTTTTGTATGAGTTCATACGATTTGTTAATTTTTAATTGGGGGTGGCCACCCTAGACACAGTTTTCTTGATCTTCTGTCGACAATATAAATTTGAACCTTCCGTCAACAATAGAGATCGAAAAACAGTAAATTTGTATTGTTTCGGATTATAAAAATGTGAAAAAATTTTACTATAAATATAAATGCCAAAGCTTTAAGAATCATCGAGTTTTTATCATATCATGAAGTCAGATTATTTTACTTACTTTTTATAGATTTAAATTTATCAGAATTTATACAATCAAAATATCGATAGTGCTTTTACAGACCCAATTGCCGGCGGAAAGAAGTAAAAAATCCTGTTCTGGGAAAGAAAAATAAGTGTATCTAGATACTCTTTCAGAGGTCTTAAATTCACTATTTTTACATTCAACACATCTATCTCATAACTAAATATATTTAATATATTGGCAAATATACTAGTAAAAAGTGTAACTATAAAATTCAATTTTTGGGGGGATGTTTCGAGCACTTCACCTACCACACTTACGTAATTTTAGACCACCTATATACATACATACTTAAAGATAAAGTCGGGAAAGATTCGCAGATTCGTGACGCGTTTGATCGCGTTAACGCTCATGTCCGCGGCCACTGGTCTCCCACCATTGCGAAACCGCGGTAAAGCACAACGGCAAAACGTGCGTACGTTTACAGCTGTTTGCCAGTCGTCACCGGACCGCCGCCGTGGTGTCTGGCGAAGGTCATTAACGCCGTCGTGATTATCACCGTCACTCGCCATCGCTCGCGTTCTCGTTTGTCACGACGTAATTTTTCGACACCGCGTTAAAATCGTCTAGTTGCAAGATGATTTAAACGATGGGTGATTTCCGTCATTTCGTGAACACGCTTCTCGTGTAGGAAAGCATTGAGAGACAGAGTTAGAGACAGAGAGAGAGAAAGAGAGAAAGAAGGAGTAGTCGGCAACGGATGGAGGCACAGCGGAGCTGATCGAGGATTGATCTCTCGATTGAATTGCGAACGAGAGTAGCCGGTAAGAAAGTCAGCAGCGTCGCGATAGTGATCGAGAGAGTGGAGATCCGTCGAGATCGACGGGGACACCGGCACGGAGACCAACCGGTCGAAAAAGAGAGCCTTTACGATGGGCCTGGCAGGTGCGCTTCTGTTCCTTTTTATTCTCTCCCTTGGTTGCATGCGTCACTTTAACGTATAATTCCCGTTGTTATCTGTGAGCGGTGGAGGATCGTAAGGGGATAAGTATCATTTTCCAATTGAGAACGACAATGTTGAGATTCTTTATCAACTCTGTTACGCGCCACTTTCGTTTTATTTCAATAACTGACCCTTCATGGACGTTCGTTGATTGGTATCTTTTTATTTTCCGTACGTTTTATCGAAGCGAAAACAAAAAGCTGGAGATTCTCGTTGATTGATGAAATTTTGAATGAGTTAGAGGATTTTATTGTTTAAAATGTTAAATTTGATATATGGACTTTCGTAATTCTCCACTGCACACTACATCATCGCGAAGTCATCGATGTCTCGTGGTTACGTAACGAGATATTTTAATAATAAAAGAAAACAAAATTTATTTGTTGACATATATCAGATATCCTAAAGTCATAAGTGAAATTTATTAAAAAATAATGGAAATTTTGTTGGACAGCAAATTAAATGATAAATTGAGTGAGTCAACTGTTAGAATTCGTCATAGGTAGAAGATGTTATTCATATTATTAATATTACTCATATTATGCGAAAAATTATCGCGACGCTTATCAAATTAATGACTGTACCAATTATTACTAATCACATGGTTTATCCTAATTAAAGGGAAATTTTGTTTAATGTTTTAATTTTCTGCTTCATGCAATTAAAATCAACAATAACGTTTTTCGAAGTAATACAACATTGCTTAATTAAATTAAAAATAAAAATAGTTTTATGCGTGGCTTAAAAAATAAATGAAAAATTTAACTGTAAACGTTTCAACTCTAGTTCGAGTCTCTTCAGTACAAACTGAGTAGTTTGTAGAGGTGTCCAATCCAATGTTATCTAATTTTCTACTTCACATGTGAAAAATAAAAATCAATTATATTTATCGAAATAAAATCAAGATTTTATAAATTAGATTGAGTAAAGATACGCGCGAAAATTTATCAGATTTTTATACTGATTAGTTTGGCATAAACTGTAATTTAAAGAAATAAACAAGAACATTAAAAGTTTGTAGTGCTTTAAAAATGGATCCGCATTCCATGTTTTCAAAACATATTACTTTAACTAATTAATTTCCTCACGCTTCTAAAGAAGTGGCTGGACCACTTTATCTGCCGCGTTCTCCAATTCCGGTTGTTTATTCGACGTTATGTAAAAAAATGTCACTCCACGATATACAGCGCGCTCGAAAACTTTCCGATTAGAAGCGCCAACGGCGATCATCCTGAAGGAAGTTTTGCGCGCGTGACGGCCCCGCTGTGGCTTGCGTTCGATCTAATTGTGCCATGACCTAAACGTGACTTGCGTTTTCGCGTGACATTCCGCATCCGTGTGTGGCTGCACACTGCGCGTTAAGGTTGCATCGACAGTCTCTGGATTAATTAAGCCTGGCTCGAGAGTGACTCGCCGTTCCATTTTAGAATATATATATCGCCTGTGACATCGACAGTGGAGCAATACAATTCAAATAATTTCACTTCTGAGTGGAACGAATAACAAACTCATTGCCGTTATTCGGCATTACATTTCATGTGTTATTTGCTTTTTATGTATCGTACCGAAGATACGACACAAACGAAATAATAGGCTAAAATAAAACAGAGTTAAATAGATAACGTAGAACAATATATTACGCAATATAAACTTTGGTTATATGTAAATATCGGTGTATCTATTTTTTTAAATACAATTCTGAGGATATATTATTTTTCAAGTCTATGCGAATACATTTTTTTTTATAATTAATTTATAATACTTTCTTCATTTTGAAAGAGGAATTTATTTTGAGAGTCATCTATTAAAAAAACCAATTTTCTAGCTTACGTTTTCCTATTTCTAGAATTTTACTTCGAGAAACATCGCGATCATTTTTAGACCGTATATCCGGAGATACTGTTCACTTTAAATGTGCTTTTTACGTGTTATGTCTTTTCTGCTGTAAGGCTGAAATGTACAACTGTTTGATCTTAAACGCGGAAAGGAAGAGGCAGTTAAAGCAAACAAATTTCAAGTCTTGGTTTGCTGGCAGCACTCGGACAGAGAACGTCGCAATTAAAAATCTCTGCGATACGAGAGAGAAAGAGATAGAGAAACACAGAGAAAAAGAAGAGCCCCTTATCATTCCAGTTGACACGTCGTCGTGTTATCGTCAACGGCGTCGCACTGCGAACATGCCGTGTACCGACAGTGGCGTATTCGCATTTCGGTATCCCGCCAACTGTTTCATTTCGAATTTCGATAACGCGAGGGAATTAACAATTTTTTGAAATAAATAAGTCTTCGAAAAAAAATTTTTAAACCCTCAGAAACGGACGAGAATTTAAAAATATTATTAACTTTTTCTTATTGCTTTGGAAATGAAATATTAGACTAGCACATAATTCGTTTAACGCATTAACTCTTTACTGACCGGAGCTTTTGTCTTATTCTTTTTAATATTTACATTTTCTCTTCTTTAAAGTTGATAATGACTGTCTGCAAATAAAATTAAAACGACACGGTTTTTTCTTCAACGGAGAAAATCAACATCATGCGTTTATAAGTATAATAAATGTGTTTGGAAGTGGCGTTTTAAAAATGCAGCTAAAGAGGATTATGTACGTTTCGAAAGGCATTAAGTTTTACTCCTAGGGTTTCGTTGATTCGATGGAACGTTCTTGATCACGTGCCACTGCATGTGTACGCTCTCTATATTGCAAGTGGCGCCGGATCATGACACGCGTGCATGTGTGGGATTGACGCATCAATGTAGGGCGTACTATATGATGATAAAAATTTTTATATAATTATAAAGAATATAAATAAAAAACGAGAAAAGCGTCATTGAGATAACCTTGTGTTACTAAAGCGAATCTTTAGTAAGAGATTTTTGGAATACTTTAAACTCTAAGTTTAATCCTTGGATTTCAAAATTATTGATCCATATGTTCTAAATTATTTTAATAAATTTAATATAATACAAAAGTTATTCAAACATTTTTTATTATAATATCATAACAGTACAATTGTGAAAATAGTCACATAGTAACGGATTAATTTAATTATGTGAAGTAATTTAATCATTGAAATAATAATTTGTAATTTATTTGATATCGTAATACCATACACACTTAATACTCGTTTACTTTTTATATATTTATTAATTTTTACATTTAATAAAATGATTTTGTATCTGATTAAAATTTTATTATTTTATAAAGCATATGTATTTAGAATATATAGAAATCTTATCGTTGTGAAAATTATATTGAATTTGATGTTCCTTGAGTATTTCCGGCATGTATTTATTAAGATCGAATATTAATGGAAATGCCCGATGGTAAATATGTTCGATTACGATTGAAGATTACGAATGATTGAATTATCGCGGACAAAAACACGTATCTGACAGGTATAATAAAACATACATAATATTTGTTTATTTCCAATTTGCATAACAAATAATGGCGCTACAAAATTTCATCATGTTTATTTTAATGACCGATTGTCACATGAATTATTAATAGAATTACATTGGAAAGTGCGTTGCAAATAAAGTCTTTTTTATTCGTTAAAAGACTAAAATTAAAATGATGACATACGCACTGATGATTTTTACGAATGCGAAGGACGCAGTTATTCTGAATCATGTTTGTCGTTCGATAATCGCATATCGCATATCCGACCTTCTTAGCTTTGAAACGATGTAAATCTAGCTGTCGTTTTTAAACGATGGTATATGCATAACATTTGCGATTCAAATATATATAATATATATATAATGAAGTTTTTTGGAGTTTATAATAATTTATTCACGCAGCGCGCGCGAAGACGTATATTTAACCGGATAAATGCGATAAAGCGAAAATCAATCGATAAAAACCACGCTTTGGAAATTTAATTGACGACACAATAGGAAACAACTGTAGTAAGATGGCAATCGACAGGAGTCGACGACATGGACATTACGTTTTCTGTCTGGCGTTTCGAACGGAACACTGCTGGTCGCTTCGGCGCCGATCAACAGGAAGGTGCGTCTTAAGGTCGGCACCGAAGTAATTACGTCTTTTCTTTTCTTTCGTCGTGTCCTCTCTGCTATTTGACTATGCTAATGTTGCGCTAACAGCCTAGGCAAACTAGGCAATATATCTGTGCGCGTCGCTGAAAACTCACAAAAGTAAAAAGGAAAAGAAAAGACCGCCTCGGCTTCGAGTCACGTCGCGCCGTGCCGCTTTAAGCATTATTCCATTGGTGGGGCATGCATAAATAATTAATAGTCTGCAAATTGATTCGCAGTGTCACTATGACAAGCATATAACGCGCGCGGACGCGATTCCACGAGGGAGAGACGAGGAAGAAGGTAGGAACGGTGCAATGTTGATTACCTTCTTCTTTTCCTATATGTAACCCGTATACGTATTAAGTTGGAATCCATTAATTTTCTCGCGGTCGGGATAAAGTGGCGTTACGTAACATAATAGGACACACACACGCGATGCGGCTACCGTGTCGCAATCGCGACGCTGCATTAACTTAAGTAGATATCAATTGGACACCTGAAGGTGGAGAGGTGTTTTACACGTCAATGGAGGAGAGAAAAGCGGTCTTCTCCTCGGAGAGATTACGATTCCATATTACGCGTATTGAAATGGCAAGGGTCGAAGGACGCGTCTATCGTGAACTTTTTAACGAACTCTCGCGCGAAACTAATGGAAAGATCACGAGACTTCGCGTCTCGAGAAAAGACAGCCGTTTTGCATTATGCTATCTATTGAGTTATGATGGTGTTCGGTAAAACACAGGGAAAGTGATGCACGAAAGTGAAAGCACGGCGCGGATATCAGGTGAGAAAAAGGAACATGAAGAGAGTATAATTACGTTATCAGTGCTCCGCGTTTCGAGAAAGACTTCGCGTCTAGGAACGAAAGCGGTGCGTGCTTTTTAGATTGTTTCTTTTTTTAGAGGAATTTTCCTGCTGGCTACGTAGCCGGAAGGGAGGCTAAAAAAGGTTCGAGCTTGGCCAGCTGCAAACTTCGAGACGCAGAAAAAGGCTCTCGACACCGCATTTTCCACGTATGCACGTTGTGCCGCGTAAGGCGAAAATATTCGTAGCGTTACGAATTTTACGAGGCTTGACGTGGCGTAATGTTTGTTCAAGGTAGCTCATTAGTTGGCAAACAACGTGCAATTAACTGTAGTCTTTAATTAATTTCAGCGAAAAGGTGTCGTTTCAAGATATTCATAATTTAAACGAAAATATATATGTCGGTTGGAGAAAAAAAATTAGCTGATAAAAAATTGAAGTTTTTATTCAGTCTTAAATTTGTAACGTGAGTCTTCTTTTACAGAAAACTAATATTGGTCAATTAATACTAAAAGACAGGAACTAATTACTTAATTTATTTTAAGTAAAAATGAATTATTGTCTTTTAGTATTAAATTAACCAGTATTAACGTTAGAAACCTCAATATTTCTTATTCATTAAAAGAACGAAGTGAATAAATTATCACCATATTTCGTAAATATAAAGAACTATTATTAATAAAAAGTTAAAAATTTCAGAATTCTATTTTTATACACGAAATATAATATTAATATAATAGAAACGGTCAATAATTAAGTACTTTCTGTAAGAGTTGCATTTGAATAAATACTATTAAATTAATTAGGTAAACTAAATTTTTCCTGGCTAATTACATTTTTTGTCTGATGATTTTTCGAAGAAACCGTGTCTGAAAAATAATGCAGTAAATTGGAGATCGTTTTAGTGCGATTTTATCTGTGCGACAAAGTAATATGATAGAGTTAATTTGAACGAGGCATCATTTGTTATTTCATGCGACGATGTTCTTCAGAGTTTACGCACGAAATTGTCAGTACCGTGTTAAACAAACATCGTCAACTTTGCGATGCAAAGTTACCTTCGACTGCAGTTCTTAGAAAAATGATAGGACAACTTCGCGCGATCGACTGACGCAAACAGCATCGACATTGTCGCAGAATATCGCAGATTATCGCACAAGAGACGAGATAAGACTTCCTTGCTTATTAATCTCGGTTTGTGAGATTGAAGGTACAACTTCAGCGAAATCAAAAGAGAAACACGTCACTGATTTGCTCTTAATAATTCATGGGAAAAATATGTCTCTTATTTGATATAGCGATATCTTTTTGTGTAAATTTCCATAAATTCGAAGAAAGGCTCCGTTATCTCTTCTTTTCTAGAAACTGTATAACAGAATTTAGTCACAAGTAATTTTGTAAAAATGAGAAAAGTTATAAAAGTGTGTATGTATACCTATACCATCTACAAAAATGTTTTCTAAAATATTTCTACCTGATTTTATTACGATTTTGTGTTCTATCCGAAGTGTTGCAAAAATAAAGATAGTATTGCTCGAAATTCAATATTAAGATTAAAAACGTCGTAATTAAATTTATTTTTAACAAAAATGTTTATTATGTGTTTTTATTCTTTCTTTTAGAGTAGATTTTAATAACATTATTAAATTCAGATATTGTGAATTTAATAAGGTTATTAAACTCTGTGAGTTTGATCGTAAAAATTGACAAAAACAACAAATCAATTAAGTTAATCTCGTGATTAGACTCTTATAAAATCTCTATTCTTCCTATGTTCGACCTCGGCTCGATACATCTCTATTGCAGATAAACAATGTATAGAATATATGATTAAGAGTATATGAGTATACTTAACAAGCGTAGAATATATCCGCAACGCATCTTTTTGCGGAAGAAGGAGGTTCCAGTCTTCACGAGAGTGTCCTCGAGACGAAGATAGGTGAAGGATAATTGTTGTATATGAGCAAATGTTTTTGCTAGATCAACGAAGAACTCCAGACATACCCCGCGTACGTTACTGATGTCTAACGAGCACCTGTTCCGTCTGTTCGGTCAAGTAACACGGTTGATCGCTCGCGATCGAAAGAGAGAAGCGATTATGTGCGTGATTTTGTAATACGATAACTTCGCATAAGAGCGAGAGGAAAGATACAGTAATGACTCGATCGGACCTTGACTCCTCAAGTAATACCGTGTGTTTCAATAAATTTCGCTCGCTCATTAGTTAGCATGTTCGCGCGTATCTTTCTCATTTAACGTTTGTTAAAGTCGGTCACTTTTGACGCATATTTTACGAGGATGGATGGTATCGAAGACGAGCCGTGAGGAATCGGTGAAGAAGAAAATCAGAAAGTCAATCAAGGAGCTTATGGCCGATATTATAGTCGGTTCTTATTTCAAAACCATCTTAAGCAATGTCTTAAGACGCTAATGCAGCCTTCTAATTGGTTTGTGAGACCTCAAGACTGAACTTAAAACGGTCTTGAATATAAGAACTGACTATGAATACTGGCCTAAGTTTAGATTTTGAAGGCACGATTGATTTTTTGATTGTGATTTCTGATAGATAAATTAAAATTTGTAAAAAAAATAAATAAATACAACCCAACTTCTATGATAGTAGGAAACTTGTTACGTTAAAGCTTTTATAAGTACGCAAGAAGATTTTTTTTTTAGATTTCTTTTTATGGAAGAATATAAAAATCTATACACTTAAGTTCAAAGACCCAAGGTGCTGATTCAAAAAGGTGTAAAATTCAATAGTCGGCGTATTAAAGTTTACACTATATAGTAGTTTGAAAATAATTTCTGGACTTGCAAACATTCGAGTAGGCCAAGATTATCGTATTAACCATGGTTTTATCAAATTACTGATCTGCTGACTCAGAATGATACAGAAAACCGCGTACGCGTAACATAGCTGACGTGAATTCGGTTTAGATGCCGCATTTTTCTGCATGACATGATAATCATTTCTTTGCTTGCGATAAGTCCTTTTTTTACAATATGAATCGGAAATTTTTGTTCTTTGCTTTCTCAAACTCGTCTTGTTTCATGAAACTCGTGATCCGTTTATTTCAATCGCAAACATCTTGCATTGGTCCACTTTGACAGATATAATAACGTTGCTTAGAACAAACGGTCTTAATCATCAGCGATCATATGTTGTGAATCATCGCAGAGATTTGCGTTCTCGGGATGCGTGGACTCGATAAATAAAGGCACAAATAAAAAGACTTTACTATTTATTTAAACAGGAGATGCCTTTAAGATCAATGTTTAGATCATGTTGTTACGTATACAATATTACTACATAAAGATCATTTTAAATATACTTTAAATCCATGTTTATAATAAGTATCTTTATATATATATGCAACTTAATTTTCTGTGTAAAAGTAATACTATATTATACATTTAAGTGTGTAAATTAATTTTTGTATGCATTATAGTGTTATTTTTACATGGAAAAGTTAAATTACACACATATATACATATGAAGTTACTTAGAGTGAATAATTTTATCAAAGTATCTTAAATTTTAGGTAGATACACTAGATACAGATCTGAAAATAATTTTATTGGATCACTAAAATAATTATGTAGGAAACTCAAGAATGATGAGCGATGTTACAAAAAGTTTTGATATTCTAGCAACCAACGTTCTACATAATTATTTTAATAACAAAATTATTTTCAGATCTGTAGCTATCTAAGCTTCTAGATACTTCAGCAAAACCATTTTTCATACATTTATTACGTACTTATTGTTAGATTGCAGTGTAATATCTTAAAATGCCAATACGGTTCTGATGTGATTGACTGACGAACGTACGTAAGACGGTCTTAAATGTATAAGAACTGGTCTCAAGGTGTATCGTACACGTGGCCAAGGGCTGTGTGTGTGTGTGTGTGTGTATAACATGCATGTGAGCAGACGCGATCACCAAGCATTAGACTTTGGCACATATATATGACAGGCTCCATCTGGTCTAGGCGAGCGACGATAGTGTTGAGGGATCGTGGGGGCGAAACCGGAGGGTATTCGTGTGCGACACTGCTGTCCAAAGTCCGGAATCCACGACGTCTCGCAGCTGATGAAGAGAATATGGGGGAAGGGCGGGGCTGGCTGTCGCGGGGGGAGGGG
>NW_017278185.1:953949-1017441 GCF_001594065.2 Cyphomyrmex costatus | reverse complement strand
GGGGCGTCCGATAATATTACCCGTTTTCTTCCCTAATGCCAAGGTCGCGGAAGCGATAGACACACAATTATCCCTGACCGTAGCTATTTCGAGAAACGCCACCGTGTAATGAGATTGTGCTGAACAAGCATGAATATACTGTTGAGTCCAGCTGGGTTGCTGTTAAAAACGCGAACAAGAATTTAGATTATTATAATCTAAGCCGGAATTTCTTCGTTTCTCTAACGAATCTTCGCTATAAATCATCTGAACCGCTTGTTACCGTCTTGAATAAGATCTCTAGAGATGAAAAAAAAAAGACTTCGCGTGTTTGTTCGCGTTGCATGCTCCGATATGCTTCTATCATAGTTTCTACTGACTTCCACGAACGCGTTGGAGTGAGTAGAAGCTATGATAGGAGCATGTCGGAGCATGCAACGCGAACAAACCTTTTATTGGAGAATAAAACTGCAATCTCTAATTTATAACAGACATCCTAGACGAAAAATTGATTAAATCAAAGGAGTAAAATAGATGTTTATATTTGAAAATCTTTACTTTGAGCTGTCTTTTGTCTGTTCTTTTTTACGGGACTTGGTCTAAACAGTTTATTTTGTAACTACGTTAATTTATGATATTCGCGTTGTATTGGATTCCTTTGTACTTTAAAATAAATCTTTGTAAATTTACATTTCTGTAAGTCGTGAAATACTGGAAGTTCCGTCCTTGAATAAATACGAAAAGAATTTTTAGAGCAAGAGGTATATGGGACCGTGAATTATTCTTTCACTTCTAAATTTAATATTAGTCACCACTCGCAAGTTTTATTGAACGAAGTTTCTTTGAAGATTTCTCTTTTGAAATTGCTCTCGACCTTTTTCTAAATTATTCTAAGTGATCACACTAGCTAATAATATATTGTATTAAGTAGGTAACAGTGTTGGGTAATTTCTTGTTTAATAGAATAAATTGAATAGTGAGGTTTACCTAAGTTTATTGATTACATTGAGCTTTCTTGTAATGAGTTTCATTAGAAAGGAATCGTTCAGCCACGTTTAGCGCTAAATATCCTATGTGAGCTATTACGTTAAGAAAAAAATTTAACGCGTAAATTAGTTATATATTTGGTGATAATTTAAGCAACACGTGCTGCATTGTATGTACAAGCGGTATTTTTCGTTTATCACTTCTACTTGAATAATCATTCACCGCGAATTGTAATTGTCCTCTATTTGCCTATAATACGTAACACTGCTGCGTTTTCCTGCCTTCCCTCGTGAGGCTGTGGAAATGCGTTTAATAAGCCGATAAATAATCGTTACGCAAACAATTTCGAAAGCTCCGCTCTATATTTCCATCGCGTCCGAAGATCGTCAGAATTACGAGCGAAGAAAATCTGTCACTCGACACGACAACACGCTCTGATATCTATATCTACTAATGTAAATTAACTTTAGTTTTGGTTTATCTTTTATTTATCTTTTTATAATTTTTAGAACTACGAAGAGATAATAGGAATAAACTACGCATTCTCTGTCTTACAATTAATTGCTATGCTCCATTAGAAAGAATTGAACATATCTTTATTTCTTTTTAATTCTGTCAGCATTTTTCTTCAGTTTGATATTTTAAACATAGAAAGTGATATGCTTCAAGCCATGGTAGATCATATTCCACCATACTTCAAACTATCTTGTTCCTTCTAATTTCAAGAAATGCACAGTCTAGTTTTATTACGTTTATGATTATAAAATTCAGTTTAAAGTTAATCTACATTGATAGAGGGATATATGGGAATTGTAGTGACAGTTGAAATGTATTTTTTCCTGGAAATGAATTAAACTCAGAACAAACAATTTCTATAAATAGATGAATAAAAAATTGTGATACAAGCGAGCAATATAATTTTTGACATTTATTAATAAAGTATATTTATATGAAATAAATATCAATGTTTTTGAATTCGAACTCGATTTTCTTTATAAAAAAAAAAAATTCTTAGAATTTATTAATATAATTATTTGTATACGTTTTTTAGAGGTTAATATTTCTTTGATTTATATTTGCAGAAAATGCACCTTTATAATCTAATTCGAAAACACTTGCGTTGCTTCTGCTGCCTCATTTTTTTAGATAGTACTTAATATCATATTTAGTTTTTACGAGACGTTTTTAACAAGAGAGCTACGCTTTTTCAAAATCAAAGAAAAATATAATCGGAAACACAATTTTGCAATAAAAAAAATCTATAAATAAGAAAAAAATTTATTTGACTTTCATTGTTTTTTGCCTTTTCCGAGATTAGATCCATTCGATAAGATTAGGAATTTCCATAAGCTATTGCATTAATGACGATAATCGATGTGATTTTCACACGTAATGTTCAAACAGAAATGGAGCCGTAATAAAGATTGTTTTCGTTTGACGTTATCAGTGACATGATCTTAACTTCATGATATTAGACATTAAAAATGAAATTTTCTGATATTTATTGTTTATCAGATAGATTTTCATATTCAAATATACAAATAATTATCAAATTTTATGTAATTATCTGAAAAAAGTATAAGATATTATACAGAATAGATTTAAAACTTAAAGAACTACTCAGTGTGTCTATGAAACATGTTTTCTCTCTCTCTTTTATGTGGAAAATAACTAAATAGTATTTATGCTGCATATAACAATACATGTCTCGGGAATCATCAAAGGGAAGGAGGGAGAGATAATATCGCGATTTTTAATCTGGTTGATCTCGCATTGGGAATTTCCTTCCGTTTGGTATTATATAGAAGCAAATATTTCTCACAATTATAAATAAATCTGCAAATTTTGCAAATTGAACAAAAAAAAAGAGGAAACTGATTATAAGTTTTACAACTAGAGAGAAGAGATAAGAAGCAAAATAATATTACGTATCAATTAACTCTATTATATCGCACATTATAAATTATTCCAAGGCCTTGGATTTACGTCTTTTGCGCGATATCTGTATCTCCAGTATTCTTTGAAGGCACGCACGAGAGTTAATTAAAAGTAAGAATTAAAACGTTCACGCGGTGAGGTATTGAGTTGTTCACATGGTATGTCGATGTTACGTCAACGGTTCTCTGAAAATTGTAAGAATCCAGTTAACAATAAATTTAACAACATTAATCTATCTTGTTCGAATCAATGATGGTTTATGAAATTTTAGAAGAAACAAGTTGCTAATTTCATAAGATATCGATTGAATATAAAAATTTTTTTTATGTGAAAAATAATCGAAAGATTTAACTATAAAATTATTGAAAGATAAAAGTTTGAAAAAATGTTACTTACATTTATCACATATTATGTCAGTCAATATTTATTTTATAAAAATATTTTATCAAAAAGCGTTTCACTAACTTTCGAAACCTGAAATTTTACATGTAGTGACCTAATTTTAATTAAAACGAAAATAATGGCAATTACGAGGTTGCATTCGTTAAATTGTTTACCTTTCACGCATATTCTGTCAGCTTTTATAAATTTAATAATATTTCATCACATCTGACATACTTAACGTTTCATAATTATTTTATAATGTTATCTTCCATCATTATAATATTATTTCTCATAATTTCTTATCATCAAGATTTATCTATAAGAATTGTCTTTCGTAATAAATATAGTAATTAATAATAAATGTAAATAATTTTAAGTCATATTAATATCTTTTACATTTGTAAGATAAGAAAGTTGTCTTAAAACAGCCTGGATAAATATTTGCATTACTCGGTACATTGATATTATTACAATTAAGCAGAATTTGATATTAAAAATTTTTATTTGACTTTGCATGTGAACAGGAATTACAGTGTGAAAAATTTTGTAAACATGCGAAGCAAATATTGAGTGTATGTATTTACAGTATTGGACTGAAGGCACTTTGAATACGTGATGACAATCTTTTTTTTTTTAAAATACTGTCCAAAAGGTTTCTGAAAGTTTTGAATATTTTAAACACGCTAAAAGTCTCTTGAAGTTTCAAAGATATATATTTTTTATAATATAATTTATCTTAATATATTTTCCATTTTATATACCAAACAATAATATTAGACATAAAAAATGTCAGTACCAATTTTAGTTTTTTCAATATTTTAAATGGATATTTCTTATAGGAAAAAATTTTTAGATGTCCTGAAATATTTAAGGATCTTCGGATTTAAATATTTCGAAGCAGTTTAAATTTTTATGTGTATTTTTATTTAGAAACCATCAAAGGGAGATTCTCAAATACTTATTTTAACGGTTCATGTGAATAAATCCTAGCTTTGAATTAATTAAACATTCGCTACGCGTTTTATCACTTACGTGGCATTATCGTTGTATGCATTTCCTCAAGGTTCGCGGCGATTTGCATAATTAACCCCTACTGACCCAGTATCGGCGGTAGTATATATGCATATTATTAAAATTCAGAATTATTCACATCATAATAATAATTCATTAAACATGGCACATTATTATCGGAAAGCTTAAATTATATATTAATATTTAATATATAATTCCTCGATTTCAATATCATATATTATAACATTAATAATTTTAATATCTTTTTTTTAACTTTTGTGAATTATTTACAAAAGAAGATCTCAATTTCTATATTAATTGTATCGCAAGGCAAGATTATATTTGTAATTTTATATTTTCATTTTCAGTATCTACTAAAATTTACTGTATATACGACTAGTATACGCTAATTTTATTTAAATTAAAAATTATATTATGTTAATATAATGATATTAGTGAAATAATAATATTAATAATGGTAATATATATATATTTTTTAAAATTAATTTCAATTAAATTAATAATGACATATATATTGTATCATTTTATAATGAAAAATCCTAAACATTTTCGATACTATTTGAAACTGAAAAATTACTGAAAATTTCAAAACTCTTGAGTATTTCGAAGGAAACTTGAACATTTTAAAAATATATATTTTCTGTTATAACACTTTACATTTCCTTATCTTGAGTGGCCTCTTCTTTTATGCAGATACAGATAACACATTTATTTTTAAGAATTGTGATTGTTTTAACGTATATGCTCGTATGCAGCCTTAAGGAAAATTTTTTCTTATATTTTTAAAAGTTTGAAATATTTGCAGCCTTAAAATTTAAAATAATTTTTTTGTTTTATACAAATACTTTACACAATTAAAATATTCTGAAATTTAAAACGAGGATTTGATTTATTGCTAATGTTTTAATCGCTTTCTTGCCCCTGAAAAAAATAAAGACGATGCTCAGTGTGTATCATATCAAGGAGAAGAACCAAATGAAGAGAATATTTGTTTGTTTCATGTTGCAGACGCAGATATGGGCATGGGAACAGGTGCAGCGGGTGGTCCTGTCTTGGCTCTTCCCGGTCCAGGAGTCAACGCCGCCCTTTCGCAAACATGCGCCATATGCAGCGATCGCGCCACGGGGAAGCATTACGGCGCTGCATCCTGTGATGGCTGCAAGGGTTTCTTCCGCCGATCTGTTAGAAAGAATCATCAGTACACGTGCAGGTATACGCTTGTATTATAATATTTTAGCTATAAATCGGTATTATCTGACACGTATTTTAACAACCTCCAGTTGCAAGACAAGTCATGATGTAGCGAAACTTGATTTCTTGAAAAAAATATCACCTCTGTTTTTTATAATACAGATTCCAAAGGAAGTGTCCGATCGACAGAGACAAGCGAAATCAATGCAGGTACTGTCGATTACGGAAATGCTTCAGAGCCGGCATGAAGAAAGAGGGTGAGTTTGATTTTGCAAAAAGTAGACATCATTTAAAATTTAAATAAGATTAAAATTATTTCAAATTGTTTCAAACGCGTAGAAAAGAAATTATCCAATCATAAAATTTATCAAGACGTTTTTTTATTATGTATTATATTTATATAAATTAATCTTTTTAACTTTTATTTTTTTGAAATACTATTTAAAATGTAAATTTGTAATTTGTACCAAATTAAATTGTCAAAGCAAATTATTAGCAGCACAATTGCATGCTAAAAATAACTTATTTTTCGACTTGTCACTTTGCTGCCCCCTCCCTCCTCTTTTTAATATGTGTAAAAAAAAACATTTAATTCTTTTAAGAACTTTTTTTTATGCAAACTAACTTTTACGGTTACATTTTCTTTATTTTCTGCTCGACGAATAGAGAACTTATGTTAAAAATTCCTGATAATTTTTACAGCCGTACAAAACGAAAGAGACCGGATAAGTTGTCGGCGACCTAGCAACGAAGATCCGCCTGATAAGAATAAGGGCCCATCGAAGGAGGATGTGATGAAGGCGGATGCTCGCGCCGAAATGCTCAGCAAACAAGTTGGCGGGTTAGAGGTGAGTGACTTGACCTGTTGAATTAAATATTTATATATTGCCATCCGTTAACACGCGCATAAAAATTCGGCGCATTGTTTAATCGTTGCTATTTATTTCCGTCAATATCATGCGCAATTCTTGTCACCTTTGTTAAACAAGCGTTATAAAATTTATTGAATTCTTAAATTGGACGACGATTGAACTATAATACTTTATTTCTTATTCTGAAAATAAAAAAATAAAATAAAATAATTATATTTTGCAAACTCTCTTACATCATTTATTAAAAACTTAAATAAGTTAAATACGTTTGTCAAAAGAACGTAATATTTTAAACATTTTTTTAGCGCTTAAATTACTAATGTAAATTATTTATTATGATAGATTATTATTAGATAAAAAAGAGAAGTAATATTTTTCTTTTTACATTAAAGCTCATGTTCACTCACCACTACTATGATTGTGACGTCAGAAACGAGAAAATGTACAATAAAAGTTCTTACAAAATATATTGATACAAAAATATATTAATAAAACAATACTTTCTCAATTTATATAGCTTCAGCAGCCAGACAGTCCAAACGGCGAAATTGATCTCAGCACGAAACGAATAGCTGGGATAAACGACGTGTGCGATAGCATGAGGGAGCAACTATTGATCCTGATTGAGTGGGCTAAGTGTTTTGACGAATTCAAAGCGCTGTCACTGGATGACCAAGTAGCGTTACTGAGGGCCCATGCAGGCGAACACCTGTTGCTGGGGGTGGCCAGGCGTAGTAGAAATTTCACAGACGTGCTACTGCTCGGCAACGATTGCATCATCATGAGGAATTGTCCTGGTATGTAGTTTATAGATTTACCATGGGTGTCACGGTTTTTGTTGTTCTTAAAGTTTTTTCTTCTCCGAGCAGAGCGATCGATGTCGAGCGAAAATTCCAACGCGTGTAAAGTATGTATATCCGAGAAATATCTTGAGTATGTGTTTTTGAAAAGAGAGGGCGACTCTTTAAGTGATCTTTAAACGCGCAATATTATTGTACCATTATTTTGTACAATATTATTAATGCTTCCTTTGAAAATGTCAAAACAGTCTGGTGGTTCAATACAATCTTCAGTCGATCAATAATAATGCAGAATGTTAAATATTGTAAAATAATATTGATACTTCAGGAACCGCTTTAGCATTTTCAAACGTTCACCTCTTGTAGTCTCGGATTGTCAAGACGTATGAATGCATATTGACAAAGTTTCATAAGTACGTTCGACATCGACCTGTGCTCCGTTCAGACTTATTGCTAACATTTATACATTGCTACGTTTCGGCTTCGCTAAATAATGATATTAAATACATAACAACGGAACATGTGCGTATAGGGGATATGCTTAAGAATTCTTCGGGATTGGTAATGTTCCTTTTTGGATGAAACGAGAGGTAAATATTAAGCAAATCTTGACCAGTTTTTTCCGGCGTGCGTTACGTAAACGATCCCATTGTGTTTCCGTTTATGCATATGGTCTGCAAAATATAGAAATTAGTATAAATACGAAACGTTTACACAAGAAATAATAAATAGGAAGAGAACGATTTTATAAGAGTCTACTACTACAACGAGAAAGACATTTCTTTATCTAAGATTTTTGTTTTCTTCATTGCAAATTAATTACATTTCGTGAGTTAAAATAGATTAATTTTTCTGGAAAATTTTCTGCATCGTAAATTCTTTTTATTAAGTCATATATATGTATATTAGATCCAAATAAATGGATGAAACAAAGGATTTAGCTTCTTCTCTTTTTTAATAAGCAAAATTTGAAATCTTTACAATAAATATAAGTGGCATTTCCCGCACATGTAAAACGTAACGTTCCAACAGCATGAATATGTGGTTTCTTATCAAGCGAGCGAAGATATCTTAACTGTTGTCCACAAAAGTCGTCAATATTAGAGCGTTCTTTTGCGCAGCCTATGTCAGCATTTTTTTTCCCCGAGAGTCGTATACGCTTGAAAGAGAGTCTCTTCTTCTAAATAGCCGATTCGACGACGACCTTCACCTTTTCGCTTACGTAATTTCGTCGTTAATGTATATGTGTTGCGCGGATACCGCGATTTATTGGACAACCGAGAGCTTACGTGACGCGATGCTTTCTTCATAACGTTATATCCCGTTTTACCATGATCCCGTAATAAAACCGTAATATCAATTTTAACTAGTGATCTCATCGATAAGAAAAGGAGAATTTCTCGAATGAAAAACCTAGCTAGAGAGCTAGCGATTGCTTTCGTTCGTCTATAAATAATTTTCTTTTATTAAATACATAAGACGCGCCAACAATTTCATAATACTCCATATTTTAATATTTTATCGACAAATACATAGGTCTTTCCTCGCATATCGGATCTATTTGGTGAGTCGCGACATATATAAAAATATAATACCTCGCATGTAAAATTTCTCTGCCATTCGTTTTCCTTTATTTTTTTCCCGAATAATATTGCAAATACATTTGTGATTATGTTACGATTATATCGATGTTTGATTATATTTCCATGTTAGTGCAAGTTTTATACAATTACGTAATGTGTTATATGAATATATCATATATACGTAATCCTAACTGCCTTTTGCGTTTTTGCACTAAATAAAAAGCACGAAATCATTGAATGGGAATTAATTTTACTTAAACCCCCGAAACCTTTTTACAACACTGATACTTGATTGTTAATCTTACATGGAAAGATTTTGCTGAAGTATCTAAAAATTTAAATACATATGTAGATGGAAAAATAATTTTAGTGGAGCATCAAAATAATTATGTAGGGCACACAAACTAGCTGTTATTAGGATATTTTTTGTGATTTTGTTCATCGTACTTGAGATTCTTATGCAATTATTTTAATAGCCCAACAAAATTATTTTTACATCTATAGCCAAATATTTAGATACTTCGGCAAAATTGTATTTTCCTTGTAATCATCACGATGTATCAATTTAATTTTTGTAAATAACTTTGCGAAACAGATGGTTCTCGTAATGCAATATTCTTTTTTTGTTTCAAAATTTGGCAATTTAATAGCATTACGAGGACAAGTGTATTGTGCTGTATTAAGCGACCGATAAAAGGAACGTCATGTCACGTCATCTATCCGTCGCGAGCTATAATCGCAATTTACAATGTAAAACATTTACGGACGAAATGTTATCTCTCCTTGTTATTAACTTTATTTAATTGGAAGGTGTTGAGGGTCACGCGCGAAGCGACTCATTGAGTTCGAAATCTTTTTAATTACGATAAATGCGCGAGTAAGCAAATCTTATCATTTTGTTGACAATTAAAATTTAACCCTGAGGAGTAACAATAAATTCAAACTCTGAAATTGTAAATAAGATCCAGATTTATTGATTTGAATAATTAATTACTCAAAAATACAAGTACTTGAACGAGTATTTGAAGAAATAATAAAAAATCGAACTTTAATGTTATTAGAATTGAATTTACCTGAGTCTGTAATTATTTAATAAGCTACATTTCGTAGTCTTAATTTATATCGGGAAAAAAATTTGTACTTACTTTATAATATAATAATGAATCGCAACGCGCTGGTAGTTTATTATTTTATTAACTGAATGTTTCGTCTGTTTTCGTTGCACAATTACGGGGCTTAGGTGGTTGACTGAGTCCGGAATTCGTGTGTTGATTATGTCACTTTAAAATGCATGTCAATGCATGATCAATGTTTGGTTTGGTGATTAAGTTGGTGTAGAAAGCCCCTTAAGCATTTATCTCCATATTTATCAAATATAAGATCAAAAATGAATTTACTACAAAGTCAAAGCTCTTTTTTCATCTAGGAAAAATTTTCAATTTTTCAATTCTTTTTCAAGAAATTTAAAAAATAAGATCTTTATTTGTTATGAAATTTGAGAAACGAATGTTTTGCACCGACTTACAATTAATATCTGCAAGCCGCAGGTATTTTTTTCCTTTTTTTGTTCCACACCGGACTCAGTTTTTATGGGATGAATGAAGGAACAACGGTGTAATCGCGTCTATCAGTAATATCGTTGCAATTTGTAGAAGGAAGCAATCAGCAGGACAATCTGGACATCAGCAAGGTGGGCATCAGGGTGATGGACGAGCTGGTGAAACCGTTTCAGAAGATCAAGATTGACGACACGGAGTTCGCTTTTCTCAAAGCCATCGTGTTCTTTGACCCGAGTGAGTTCCGCTTATAAATTCGAAGGATCACCACGCGACAATTCCATGATCGCGATTCGCGACATGGAATCAAATGGAATAGAAAATATTATCAATAGATGCAATAAATGCGTGTTGTTAATGTAGATCGAATACGATTCGCTGGCCACAATCTCTATGTTCTTGCGGTCAATTCGGTCTCGTTGAGGCAATCACGCTTCGCGGTTTCACCAGGCTTTCATAAACGACACAAATCATTGCTTATTTATACGTATCAGTGATACGAAGAAAAAAAAATTGCGTATCCCAATTCGCGTTGATGCCTTGAGATTTAATAAGCTGATTGATTTAATTGCATCATGATCTCTTTATTCAGTTGATATTACGTTAATTTATAATTAACGCGATTCAACATTGAGAATCGTCGCGATTGAACTCTTGTCACTTTTCGATTAATGTTCTGTTAAAGGTCGACAGTTCTTCTGTCGAAGATCGATTGTTACTACTATCAAAATTGTTATTTGTAATACATTCTCTAAAAGAAAAAAAGTCATTAAATCTCATCTCCTTGCTGAAGATTTCTTTTTCAAATTGGAGAAAATAAACATGCACATATCTAAAAAAAAAAAGGATTATTAAAACTTTGAGTGGTTAGTTGGAGATTTTTCCCCCTCTCAACTGGAGAACCGGAGATTCCTTTAAAAAATCAGAGGCACCAGCCAAAGAGTTGGCCGTACATTTATTAACAATTAAGCTTCTTTCTTATATATTCCCTGTATTTTGCAGACGCGAAAGGATTGAGCGATCAGAAGACGGTCCGAGAGCTGCGCCACAACATCCAGATAAAGCTCGAGAATCACATCAGCGATCACCGTTGCGATTTGCCAGGTCACTTTGGCGATATTTTGTTAATGTTACCAGCTCTGCAATCGATTTCATGGCAAATGGTCGAGCAAATCCAATTTGTGAGACTGTTCGGGGTAGCACACATCGATAATTTACTTCAAGAAATATTCTTGGGTGGCACTACATCGGAGATAAACGGTACTGCTACCCCTTTACCAATCTCGAACACCGCGCCGGGCAGTTACATGAGCAGCAATGAGAGCCCCAGCAGTCCCTTGACGCCAACGAATACTGGTGACTTGAGCCCACAAACCGATCAGATGCCCGTCATGATTCTGAGGGATCTCACGCCAAATCAGGACTTCAGATACTTCAAACAGGAACCCAGTCTCGAGCCCGAGACCAGCTTTTGACTAGCTTGGGGAACTGAGCTCACCGTTGGATAGCCAACAACGTTCTGCTCAAAAATTGTTGCTCAATTAACAAAACAGCTCGTATTATGTTAGTCAAATCAAATGTGATTTTTGACGTTGATCCGAAAAATAAGATGAGGGAAAGAGACGAAAAATCGATACATATTGTATGCAACGTGTGAGAGGAGTTAGCGCGAAAATATTCAGATTTATGCGACTTTAATTTAACGGCTCAGCAGTAGTCACGTTTTCTAGTTGCGGTTCATGATTAGCCAAAGCCCGTTCACTTGTATAGATAACGATTGATCGCTGATCAAGATAAATGTGATAAGCGATAAAATCGTATCTTACTACTATATTTTACTTGCTACTGTCGCGACAGTATTCAATCATTTCTAAAAGGCTAGAAAACAAAACTAACATATGTACTGCAATAATAATCGTGCAATTGACAATAATAATCCCTAGGTAGCATTAAACATTCTCAAAATTCCAACTAGCCAAGTCTGCTGAAATAGTTTTATCAAAGCATCAAATTTTGTCAGTGAGAAGGTTACAAATTTGATGTAGAATCTGTTACATCAGATGCTCGCGTTAGAACACCACAAAAATGTAACTGCAACATTGCACAGAAATGTTCTATGCTATCTTGGTCATTAGCGATTAATTTGGAGCAGCAGAGACTGAAACCGATGCAATATTGTGATGGATTTCTGTTTAGTATGGAAAAAGAGGATTCCTAGCCTTATCATAATTGATGCAGCATTTTTATTGTGTAATTAATATCGATAAGGACCGATTTATTTTTCTGTGTCTTATGATATCGGAATTCGAATTCACCGAAATAATATATCGGTTTCAAACTCTGATTTAGGGAATAAAAAGTAAGGTCATATCCGATTATTATATTTTTATACGTAAAATTAAGCCTGCAAATCGAGTTAAGTAAACGAAAATAATAGGCAACATCAAACATTGATGTTACGAGAAATATATATACGTATATTTTTTTCTACTATTCTGTTTAGTCCGAATCGGATGAACAGCATTGTAGTTTGTGATGTAATGTAAATAGCATGATGCAGCAATGTATAATAATGTGTATAACATTCCAAGTATGATATAGCTGTATCGATATAAACGTTATAGATAGTCTTAAAATAGCTGATGGGACGCGCTAACGTAATCATCGAATGCGGGTCCCCTGCAAAATGAAAAGTGCGCCATTGCAATGCAATTTACCGTTAGTATCAGTAGTGATGAAGAGTGCACAGGTGTTGGCCATTTTGTGAGTGTGAATGTTGAGCGCGCGGTAAGCCAGCACAACGGCTGTACCCAATAAAAAAAAAAGTGGCTAGTGCATCTTATCGGTGTTAGTCTTTAGTCTCATTTTAAAATGTCTGCAATATTGACATATATGGCCGGATAGAAAGCAATAGCATAATAAACGGATAATAAATAATATTAACGAGATAAAGAAGTATAATAAATATAGAGTAGTGTAATATGAATAATACAAATACATGTTTATTGTATAAATTAACATGCATTGATCGCATGGTGATTTTAGTTGTAATTATTACGCGAGAACAATTGTGAATCATGAGAAAATATGACGAACTAGCGAATCGCTTCTATATCGAAAGTATTCGATTTGAGAGGCTATTAAGAATAAGCCTTGATCTAAACAAAATTTATACAATATATGTATAGATATGTGCATTAGATAATCAAAATTTGTAAATAATTTTATTTGCAACTGTATTTTTTCTTTGTTTATATAAATTCAACTAATTTGACTTTTGTTTGTTGTAAAAATTTTATGAATATGCGATATTTGCATTATATTCTGTATGGTTTCTCATGACATGTATCCAGTGTCAAATATATATATATATATATTTGAAATATATATATATATATATATAAACAAAGTTTCACAACACATAGTACTATATAAAAGACATGTTTTAATATAAGTAAATACCACAATTAGTCCGGCAAACATATTTTATATTTTTGTACGAAGAGTTTAATAAATATTAATGTTTAATGTAAGGTATAAATTAGTGCAAGAAAAAGAAGCGCGCGTGATTGCATTGTTAATAATAAAATGATATTCCACTGGAAAGTGTAATATATTTAGTGTTTCATTGCATATTTCTAAGATATTTTAACAATTTTTAGTCATGGGTTGTGAAATAGATATTATCACCTTTTGTTGTATGATTCTTTATATATTGTTGACAGTTCGAATGTGACTGATTCCATATATATGTATATATTATATATATATAAATGAAATTTTTATTTGTTATTTAATAAGTAATAAGTTACACAGATATATATTATATTTGTATCTTTAAATAAAGGGATATGTAGTTTTAATGTATAAAACAATAAATTTTATTTAATATTACAATCGCTTTTATTATATTAATCACTTGTATAAAAAATTATATCGTACAAGTATATAATTATAATACTTTATATCTGTTTTTTATCATATATACATACATATATTATATGCAGTGCACTTTTTAATTCAGTTCATAATCCGTTCGTTTTCGTTTCTTAAGATTCATGGCACTCTGTGAAGTTTCAATAATGCATGAACCTTTTCTTAACCATTCGTTCAATTGCAACTTGGCTTTCCTGCCTGTGAGAAACAAGTCTCTCTCTAATCTCGGCAGTAAGCTGTTAAGCGTAGGGTCAGAAACAGGATTTTGTGCCCAGTCCATGATTAGTCTAAATCGTGATCTGAAAGTCTAAAAAAATAGAATATATAATTAAAAGAATGAAGAAATAAATGTGAATAACAGCTTAAAGTTAGTACAACTTACTAATAGCAAACTGTCAATTATCATTTCGCAATCACGATTGTTGAATTTCCTCAAATACATTCCCAGTTCATAATAATATGGATTCCATTTATTCAGTACAACGGTACAAGCGTCTGCTAATAAAATTTCTCTATAATACATATAAGAAAATAAACTGTTAGAAAATTCTCCTTAACAGAAATTGATTTTACTATGCATATATAAACTAATACATACCTGTAGCCCTCTTTGTATGTTTTAGGAATGTCTATACTGACTACTGATTCTCTTAATTTATTTAGTGGTTGTGCTAACCATAAAGGAAGTTCCAACTTTGCACCTGATTTTAGATCCTCTGATTCAGAGGATAGATCCAGAAAACCTATATATGCATAATACAATACTATATATAAAATAATCATACATATGAAAATAAATTTATTTTCTATGAGAAACAAACCCTATTGAAAAAATATCACATCACAAAGTTACATAACAAAATTGCATAATTAAAATTTGTAAATAATGTAATAAATTGTTTTAAAACAGTGAGTAATTTTTAAATCATGTGATTTAAAATGTTACACAATGATACGTTTTTTAAATATTTTTATCATTTAATTATTTATAATTTAATAATTATAAAATCATATAATAGATGAAATTATTTCTAATGATTTTTCAAATTACATAATTTTAAAAAACCACATACTGATTTGAAATATTACGTTAATTGTTTTAATTACATGATTTTGTTACGTAACTTGGTGACATAATTTTTTAGTAGGGGATATAATAAGGAATAAAATATTTGATGTTTAGAAAAAAATTAACTAGTAAATTTTATTGCAATTTTCATTATAATTACAAGTTAAAAACTCAATTAATTACTATATTATTATGAGAACTCTGCACAATCATGTAAAATAATCATGTTTATATGAATACATTCTTATTTTCTTACATAATAAATAACATTAACATGAGGAATAAAATATCTGTCTAGGAAAAATCAGTTGATAATTTTATTGCAATTTTAACTATAATTCTAAGATAAAATTGTTAACATTTTAATTGATCACTATTACGCAGAAATGCTTCATTGAATAAAAGAAGTACAATTCCTTTCTTGTTTTTTGTTATTATAATTTTACATTTAAGATTAATAAACAAGTGTTTTATATAGAAAAGATGTTATAAAATCTCGTTACCTAAGCGAGGTAGTGTAACTTCTACTTTGCATGATATTCGTTCTTCTGTACACAAAATGTCGGTCAGGGAAAAATAATCCGGCATATAACTATAAGACAACGTCATTCTTCCTCTTCTGATATTATTTTGAAAATCTCTCAACAATCTCTATCTGATAGAGACTATCATTGTATCTGGCTTGCACCTGCTGTCTCTGCTGTTCAATCAGCGCCTCTTACGAAATAATAGTGCATTTCTTCACTTCTCATCTCTTTCTTTTTCTTCTTCTCCTTTGGTAATATGATTATGGAATATCATAGGATGGTAATGTAGGTAATACATCAATATTTTCATCTATATTGAGAACATTTAAGATATATCCACATAACTTTTGCGTAGCTGCAAAAACATATTTATAACAAAATCTTTAATCCCATTTCTATCACAAAAATTTTGTATTTATGTAAAATACGATTGGATAATTTTTTTTGTGTATGTGGCTATATAAGTATGTATCATAAAAGTTTTATAGAAAAATAAAAATAGAAATAAATAAACGTGAAGGCAATCTCTCAAAATGTCGCTCGCGCTTTCCATACAGTTTGACATTTTCAGAGCTCTGGGAAATGTAGAAAAGAGTAACGGAGTAATTATCAGGGAATGGAAAGTTACTTTTTAAAAGTAACTAGTTACAGTTACTCGTTACCGAGTAAAAAATGTAACTAGTTACAGTTACAGTTATCGCTTTTTAAAAGTAACTCGTTACAGTTACCGTTACTTGAAAAATAACTTTTCGTTACTTTTCCGTTACTTTTTTAAAATCAATTTAAAAATGTACTTTTGCATTTTTTTTTTATATGTAATACTGACAAATATATAGTTTTATTTAAAAAAAAAACAATGTAGAATGGCTCAAATAATAAATTAAATAAAAGTAAAATGAGAAGGGTTACGAGCCAAAAATGAAACAGTTTATTTCTGATAAGAACGACGATGACAATGTAATTAAATGTATAAATATATATTAGAACAAAACAAAGATAAAAACAAACGACGTTTCGACACTTATTGTCATCGTCTTTTAAACTGTTTTGCTTTTGGGTTCATAGCCCTTCTCATTTTACTATTATTTAATTTATTTTTTAATTTTTTTTAAACACAATTTTGTAATTCTAAAACCTGTAAAATATGCAGCAAACTGAAATATTTGTATGTCCTATGTATTACATAGAAGATAGAAGTGTAAAATAATTACTGAATCATAACGGCCGAATGTCTAAGGGCTTTCAAGTCTTATTGATAAGCGCTATAAATAGCATGTATCCAATCGAACCGTGTTCAATCGTGTGCAAAGTAACGACAAAAGTAACTGTAAATTTCGTTACCGTTACCCAAAAAATGTAACTCGTTACCGTTACAGTTACCAAAAAAAGAAAGTAACGCAGTTACCAGTAAAGTTACCAAAAAAGTAACTTGTAACTGTAACTTCGTTACAAGTAACGAGTTACTTCCATTCCCTGGTAATTATATTTATTACAATAATAAATTACAATAATATTGTAATACACTTTTTACTTTTAAAAGCAATCGATATAAATGCCTAAAGATATACTTACGAAAAAAATCATATCGTAAAAATGAAAAGTTCAAGCCATGTTCAAAAAAGGATACTCAAAATTAGTTCCCCTCACCTTACCGCGCGCGGTCCAAATGCTGCACGACGCGACGCTCGAGCGACTTTTGATCTGCCCGCGGGGTTGGCGAGGTGAAGGGGACAGCGGAAGGCGGAGGCGATTCGAAAATCGGCTGAAAGTTTGATACACTTTATATGTGTGTCCACTTGGTATTGGCACCTTTAATTAATAATATATCAGTTTTCATAGTAATATATTAATACTTTTTACGGTAATATATTATTATTAGATAAAAAGGTTTAAACTTTTGAGTATCTCCTTTTTTGAACATGGCTTGAACTTTTCATTTTTATGATATGATTTTTTTCGTAAGTATATCTTTAGGCATTTATATCGTTGCTTTTAAAAGTGAAAAAGTGTATTACAATAATCCGATAATGCTATTCAATAAAAAATTAATAAAAACGGTGAATTAAATAATTCATAATTAAATAATTATGATAACTAAAATCAGTTTAAATAAAAAATTTTTTTGTTTTGAAAATATGGTAAACTTCTTTCAACGATTTATTATATACATATAATATTGTCCTCTAGAGGCGTTGAGTGGCTCACCGCTCAGTGCGATTGACTCACGATCTGCAGACCCGAGTTCAATCCTATGTGCGCCCAAATGCGATTTTTCGCGTTTAATGAGCCAAAAATGGCTCCACCTGGTGATCAAAAGATCAATGACAAAAGAAGTGTAGAATTTACTACAAGCTGTTTATCAGATTTATCTATACATCATAATGACAAATCGATTTACCAAAATTTCCTTCGTTTTGGTGATAGCTCCCTTGCCAATAAACACATTGGCATAATTCTTCCTGCTGTATATACTCCATCAGGATCTGAGGCAAGGGAGCTATCACCAAAACGAAGGAAATTCTGATAAATCGTTTTGTCATTATGATGTGTAGATAAATCTGATAAACAGCTTGTAGTAAATTCTACACTTCTTTTGTTGACGCAAAACGGTTTTGGAATTTGTATAAGATGGTATTGGATTTTCCTACTTAAAAAAAATATTTCTTGATTTAGGAAACACGTTACTTCGATATTATTTAATTAAAAGATTATCAGCGTTTCTAACTTCTTCCTCCCTCCGTATAATTATTCTTTTTTTTATATCGTGAATCAAATCAGAACGCAGAAATAAGAAAGAAGAATCGATTATAACATATTTCACACATATTTTCAGCGATAAAAATGCAACAAATAAAAATACCTAGAATATTATTCTATAAAAAAAAAATATATAAAATAAAATGAAATGAGGCACAATGTTTTTAACAGCATGTACCTTTTGACGAACAGTCCTCGTGAATCCATCTACTACAACAATTAAATATTATTCAATCACATTTTGGGTCATTTTTAAAATAGTGGCATATTACCCCAAGACGCCATTTTATCTTAAAATGAGCCTGTACAATACGACTATTAAAAAAATGAATCAATGACATATTAAATTTATTTCTTTTAATCCATATTAATAGGTTATAACAAGCAATTCGAGCTAAATATTGTGTAACGCTTAAATAAAAATTTACATAAAACACTATGAAAGTTATAAGAAGCACGTTTTCGTATGCCGTCACATTTACTTCATAAAAACAATACTGTTGCCAGGAAATCGTTGTTACTTATACAATATGTTAAGCACACAATTGTACACAATTTTGTAGCACTGATGCAAGCGCTGTTAATCGGTATTATATTGTAAAACAAAACGAGTGGCATATTCTCTAATTGGAGTACTATTACCCGCAGTTATACCATCCTAATTAAACTCATAACAAATAAACATCAACAAAACAATAAGTCTATAATGGACTTATTTTGTAATATTCAACGATTGTATAACATTATAGAATTACAGTCGTATAAAGTTACGATAGTAGGCTTCTAAATTTAATTTAACGCATAGATTTTTGTTTTATTCGATTATTGTATTTTGATAGCACAATGAGAGATAACATGAATAAAATACTACTTCTTACAAACGTTGTATTATAATTCTTTAAACACATGAAGTATTGAAATGTATTTTAATGTATAACCTAAAATGATATCTATTATTTTGTTCCTTACTTGATAAAATAAATATACGTTTATTGAAATAGGTCAAAAATAGATAATTTATATTAACGATGCAATTATCTACTTATTCTTTATCACTTTTATCAATAATTATACGATTAAAAATCTACTTCAAGTCACTAATAAACGATACAAAAGATAATAACATTTATTACAAAATACATATTTACTATTCAGAGCTCTGGTTTTATAAACATATCTATATAGAGTATATATAGAAAGTGCCCCACATTTTGCGAGTAAAAATAATAAAGGCAAGGTTTTTGAAAAAAAAAAGGTATGAAGACATTTGTCACTTATCGTTCTGAGAAGTAATTTTAAACATATAGGCTTAAAATTGGCAAATTATAGATTACGGTTAATCGGCCACCTGTTCATGAGTCACGCATCGATAACACACTACAAGCGCTTACAAAAAGAGGAATGTATACAATGATGGTAATAATACCGTGTGTACTATTTATTTTGAATTAGTTGATGCTATTAACAAATAAACATAATGCGATTAAAAACTCATCGGAATTATATCAGAATTATATCGTTGTTTATTGACTGACATTGTCAATAAGAGAGGCATATAAACATAATTGAATAGTTACAATCAAGTGATATATGTACGGGTTATTATTTTATTACACAATAATTATAATTTTTTAATTTTATATATTTATTTTTTAATTCTTTTTAGTCTTGAATTAAAAACCAAAACAATATTATTAAGAAATACTTTCTTATTATTTAAAAATTTATTCTCTCAAAGTGTATTGTGATATTATTATCATTATTATTATTGATATATATTATAATTTATATATATGTATTATATATTGTATATAAAATATCCGAAATTTGCTGCTTAAAATATTGTAGTACGATGGTCTCGAAAAGTGAAGTAATGAAGTTTTATGTGTAATTCTTATTGTAAGAGCAGTATTTTTTAGATATAAGGGTTTTAATGTAATTAATTATAAACTATGTCTAGAAGACTACCTGTCTATGAGTCGTACGTACAATAGTATTAACAACCGTTTCTAAACGTAATCTATAATTATTGGTTATATTTTAACCCCTTATTATCTTGGAAGCTACTACTTAAAATAAACCTTTACACAGAATTCTATTACTTAACTTTTTGAGAACTTTTTTGCTGTATTATTTAGAGCGAATTTTTGTACATATACACACACGCACGCGCGCATATGTGTGTATATGTATGTATATTTATCATTATATAATCACCGTTTCTTATTCGTAAGTGTTATATACTTGTGTTCGTGAATTGTTACTAATATGGAATGGTTAAATGTATGGTAATATATAGGTTTTAAGAAAAACACTAAATTAAATAAAAAATATTAAAAAATATTATTATTTTATTTAAAATAAGAAGATATGCAATATATGAGTATATAATAAATGTATATACTCAATATACTTTTAATTATTTTTTTGTTATTAATTGTCATAAAAAACCTAGTTATTTTATAAGTAGTACATACATGTAGTAGTAGTAAAACATTAATACATTAACTATAATTATAAAGATTGTCTATAGTAACAAGTTAGAAAAAACCATTGAGGTTTGCTCTACTTGTGGTGCAGAACGCGAGCTTAGTTGTACAAGGACTTTGAAATAGTGAGGACTTAAAAAGTCTCGGATATCGTATACCCAAGTGTAATATATTCATAATTTTTCGTTAGAGTGATTAACATACATAATAATACATTTTTATTTATTTATTGTAAAATTATTTTATATACAAAATTTTTAAGATACGTATCACAAAATGTAGGAAGATTTAAATTCAAATCCTGGTTAAGGTAATATTTTTTGCGTTAAATTATATTTAGTTCTTTAAGATGTTTATTAGTTATATATATATATATATATATATATATATAAATTTACACAGAAATATCAATAAAATTAAATCCTTAAAATTTTTATTACTTATTGTTAATTGTTTTGTTAAAAGTTATTCACATAACAATTATATTGAGGTCACATCAAGCGCTATGCTTGCTACGTTTTAAAAAAATAGCTTTTTTTATAGTTTATGTGATTGGCCACATTGAACTACGTATATGCGTTATGTTCAATATATGTCGCGACGTTGCGACGCGACGCCACGAGTCGCGGAATGTTTGATTCTCGGCTATTTTTTAAAAACAGTACCATGTACGGGCATGCGCAGTAAGATCGAGAATATAGGGTAAAGTCTCCTATTATGGAATAAGTTCCTAATATTAGATAGCGGGGTTTCTGTTTAAACTAACAAGTGCATGTGTTTGATTCTATCATGAACTTTTAGTAGAAAATTCATTATTAGAATGCGTGTAGTCGTTGCAAAAAAAATTTATGAAATTAAATGTTGTCAAATTTTATTAAAATTAATCTTTAAATCTTGTTTTATTTATGCAAAAATAAATATTAGGTAATAAATTCCACATGCAGTGATAGAGTAAGATCGTATTTATAGGAAAATACGTGATATAATGATTTATTTAACTGTAAAGATTATATTTGGTGATCGTAAAACTGCAAGGCATGAAAAAATTGTAATATGAGAGATACTCAGGACATTTCTAGCTACTACGAGAGCATCTAAACAATTCAATGTCTCAAAGCATACTATCGAACAAAATGTTAAAAATGACGATTGTTAAGATTACTCACACACACATACTCACATACACACACATCGAAAAATTATATAATTATTATGTATAACATTTAAATTCTTTGTTCCTACTTGTATGTAATATGATAAAACCGTGTATAAAAAGTTTATCTTCATTTTTTCTTTAGTTTCCCGTTATGAGATATCACCTCGCATAAGAAAACTCTTATATCTTATATTAAGAATCCTTTTTTTGAATGAGCAAAATCGGCACTTCAGATAAAAAATTTCACATACAATAAATAGCTACTATCGATCGCTAACTTTTTTAGTAGTAAATCTTGAATATATTTACTATAAAATTGACATAAAAATAGGAATTAATGTTGCAAATTAAATAAATTACAAGTTTTAAAAAAAAAGGTACCTCATATTAGGCGATTTTACCTTAAATGTTTTATACCTTCCCCGCTAGTTACAAATAAGAGTAAAACAAGAAGTGATAAAAACAATTTAAAATGCAATGATGGAATCTATAAATTTTTCAGTTTCTAATTCAGATAGAAGATTTGACTCCCGGCCAAGGTAATATTTTTTGCAATGAAAAATTAATTACGTATTTTAATTACGTATTTTTTTGTTACATATAGTAAATAATATATTTAATTTTATTAATAGAAAATATTTTTTTGTAGAAATAAGAGGAGATCAAAAAAATCAATATAATCTATTTTTAAAAAAGGAATGTTAAATCGATACTCGAATCCATCGAAGTTTTTCCATCGAAGTTTTTTTCTCTTCGTAATTGGTTCTCTTTGTAAGCGGCTGTCATCTCATATTTTGACAGTTGTCTAGATTGAGGGTTAATAGTATTATAATAACAGTATAACATTATATGCATTTATGTATATAAACATTTAAACAGGTACAGTAAAAAGTAAAAAATACAGATACAAACAGCGTACGCAAAACGCGCGTCTATAATGCTAAAAATAAAAATTAATATATAAACAATGTTTTATTAAATTAATTAATTATGAAATGTTTTAAATATTTTTTAGTCATAATTAGTTATACAATTATCCTATTTATATAACTTACTTTTTTCGAAAACTTTCTTACTAATATTTTGATTTGTGAACACCTGTAATATCATAAATGCAATATTAATTAAAATGCTTTCATTAAAATGCATACATTAAAATATTTTGACTGGCAATAATTTTTATTATAATATTGGAGTATACTCTTAACAACTTTAATGTTTAAAATAATATTTATGTGTGTGGTAAAAATTATTAATATAATTTATGTTTATGATAATACAATGTAAATTCTTAAAGATATAAGTATATTAAAAAATGAAAATAATAAGTATTAATAAAAATTTAATTTTATTTATAATTAATCAAAGATAAGTAATCATTGTACATATATGTTAATTTTAATATATGTATTATACACACACATATATACATATATGTATATAACGTGTGTATATAATATAATAACGTTTACGCGGATGAAATTCACCGATAAAAACAATGAATAATTTAAAGTGTCTTTTTAGCGTAATATAAAGAGTTTTTTATTGCTTCAACAATAGTGCTTCTTAATTTTATTAAGAAAAATGTTTTCTTCTTAAATTTCCTTATTTATCAAAAAGAGTTATTTATTTGTGTATATAATAAAAAACATTTATTATAAAATTATTTTACTCTTTTGCATTTTCAAAGTACTTAATTTTATGATTGATGTACATTATAAATATTTGCCAACAGAGCAAAGAAATAAAAATGACTCTCTTACAGGTTAAAGCATTATGATGCAACGGCAAATTATGATTACTTTGTGTATTTTGACAAACCTAGCTGCATTGTTTTGTGTCTCTGCATATACTCATAAAATTACTCGTGTTCTAACACTACCTGCTTATGTTATTGCTTGGGAAACTGATGTTATCAGCTCAACAAAATGCGGAAAGGAATTACAAAATTTCCGAAATGCTGTTGATCAACGAATACCATGGAGCTTGAAAAGTATGTAAATTTCGGATAATAATCATGGGTAACACACGTGTCTGAAAAGATAGGAAAATTTATAGTTAAGAGACAATCTTATATAGAGTTTGGTTTACATTTAATTGTATATATAACTGCAAACATTTAATTAATTTAAGTAAAATCTAATTTGTGAACTAATGTAATATTAGTACAACCAGTCTAAAATTACACATAAAAAAAAGTATATGTGGAAAGTTAATTAGTAGTGTTATAATTGTAATAATATTGTAAATATTATAATATTTTACTATCTTTTTGTTAATCTTTTAAGAATTTGTTTGTAAAATGTAATACAAATATTGTTTCTCAAGATTACATAACACCTGTTGATGATAGTAATACATTATACACAGTATTCGAAAAATTATAATTTTTCGGATATTGGGTATCTATGACTCATTTTTCTAGAATATGATTTCATAAAACAAGATCATATAATTGATATACTAAAACAATATCGATAGGTATCTAAAAATTTTGATAATGATGTAAAATGAACAAAAAGCTTTTTGATACTCTTTTTTATAATATACTCGTATAATTAATAAATATTAAAGAATTAACAGTAGTAAAATTAGTACATATTAATTTTGTGTAAATAGTAACAATCTAATTTTTATTTTTTAGTGTTAGATTCCAGTGGTGAATTTGAATCAGGTTTTCTTTACGGAAATACTTATTGGCTCGGTAGTCGCAGTCAGTGTCTCGATACGATGAATACGGCTCCTTTACAGATCGCAGAGCAGAAAATATCAAATATTACGGTATATCGTGAGCCGAATAAGGAATTTCCGCCTTTTGAAGTAAATTATTTTGTTGCTCATTTGAGACATAATAGTACTCTTAAATATTACGTAAATGTATTTAACGAGGTAAGTTTAGAGATCTTCATGTAATAAAGAAAATGTTTTAACTAGGGTTGGCAACGTTACCTCATAAAAATAACTCGTTACCGTTACCGTTTTTTTTCCTAAAAAATAACTCGTTCCTGTTACTCGTTACTGATTTGAAAAATAACTTACCGTTATAGTAACTAAAAAACGATTCGTTACTTTCTTGTTACTTTTTTTTTGACACTATTAGATTATTATGTGCAGATTTTTTTGATAAATGTAAAAAACATAAAAATTCTACGTTTTATTAGAGGAAAAAGCTAAGAAAATGTGTATATAGTTTTTCACCTTTCAATGTCTCTTGGCTTCAATTCATATGGCACCCATTTTCCTTCCTTGTAAACCTTTCCTAAGACTTTTAAACGATCGAAAATAACAGATTGAGCACAATTTAATGCTTCTGCAAATTGTTTTTGCGTTTGAAATGGGTCTCCATCCACCAATGCCTGCAATTCTTTGTCTTCAAATGCTCTTAGACAGAATGCTCTTTGCCCTCCACATCAAAATTACCACTTTAAAAGCGTCGAAACCATTCTCTGTATGTTTTATCGAAAGGAGCACCTATTATCATAAACTTCTACAAGTATTCAATGAACTTCAGCTGCAGTTTTCTTTTGAAGCAAAAGATTCGCGCAAATGATGTTTATTTGGCGCAAATTTCGACATTTTCAACCTGATATAAATGTTTATTTTCTGAAAAATATATGCTTTCCACGATTTGTTTACTAACTATATCGATATTACCTTTTTTGTATTTATTCTCTTATATAATATTTGTAAACCTCTAACTATTCATCTTGTGTTAAATTAATCCAAAAATTTAAATGGACCATTTGAAACATGCGGTTTATGTTAAATTCGACACATTTTTTCTAACTGTGTACAGGTGCGTTCCGTTTCACGCAGTGAGTATATGATACATCATTTTATCCTTGTTGTTCACCGAATATTAAAGAAAGATAAAATGATACATAATGCATGATAATGAGTGAACGCAGCCTGTAAGTGTAAACTGTGAATACAATGTGAAAAAAGGCATTGTGATTACGTGATTTAGAAAGCCAACCAGATCTATTCCTTTAACATCGCATTTCTGTATTCTATAGTTCTAGTTACGATTAAAAATTTTACGTAGCTAGAAATAAAGTAATAATAAAAGTAACTAGTGAAATCGTTACCCCAAAAATGTAGCTGCGTTACTATGAACGTTACTCCGAAGAAATTGTAACGTCGTTACCTATTCATTACTAAAAAAAAGTAACTTGTAACTGTAACGACCAGGGTTGGGTAAGTTACTTTTTCTTTTCAACTAAGTTAAGTTTAAAGTTAACAAACTTGAAAATTTAACTTAGTTAAGATACAAGTTAATGTATAATGAAATTAATTGAATTAAAAGTTAAGTTAATAAAAAAATGTAATTGAAAAGTTAAAAGTTAAAAATTTATTTTTTTCATATTTTCAGGGTTTTAGGTCACTTAATAATAATTATATATTTTATAATGTTTTGTTTCTATATATATATATATATATAAAGTCAATGTCAACACTCATTGCGTTTTTGCACAAAACTTCAAACTCTTATTATTAGAACTGAATAAATGCAGCAAACTACAAGTGACTGCGAGCTACTGCAAGCTACAAATCCTGCAAGTTAGAACCAGTGATGTAAACTCGTGTCTCTACTTGCAGGACGTTAACTGCGCTATCCATTAACGCGGAACAGAGTGGCGTATCACATAACCAATGATGCGAATATCTACTTATAGCACACGATCAGTGCCGTCGAAGGCACTGATCGGCTGATCGCATGCTGCAAGCCGGCCGGAATTCGTATCTTTGGTTACGTGTGGCTCGTATTGTGTCTGAGACACTTAACTTTAAAAAATTAATAAAAAGTTATTAGTTACCGATAAAATGTAACTAAATAAAGTTAAAAAATTACGAGTCTCAAATGTAAGTTAAGTTAAAATTAATAAACTTTTTAACATTTTAACTTAACTTTTAACTTTTTAATTTAGCACTACCCAACCCCCTGGTAACGACGTTACAAATAACGCGTTACTTGCCAACCCTGGTTTTAACAAAGTACGTTGAATATTTAAATATAAATGGAAAATTTATTTTAGGACGTAATTTCGCTCGGACTTTGTTTACCAGCATCGTGCACTATAAATGAACTAGTTTTTATTTTGGAAAGAGCGCTCCAGGATAAAATTATTTTAATTGATGATCTATATTCTGTGGATTTTCAATTAATCCAGGTTAAAGATTTAAAAGATGACAATGAATGGCTATCCAGTAATGCGTTACTTTTAGTCGGGTACGTCTCGAGAAAATATAGCAATTATTTCACAATAGTAACATCGTAATAGAGAGACGTAATATTTCAAATAATTTTTATTAAAGTAAATAAGAATTAATAGAGGAAAATCGCCAATGTTGATACAGTCTAGAGAGACACATTCTTATTTCTCAAAAACTAAATATTGCATTTTCTTAATATTCGTAAAAACATGATCTATTAAGAAAGAAATGATAAAATCTATAATTTACATATTTGTGATTTATATCTATACAAAATCAGCTAGAATCAAATTCTACAAATACGAAAATAAAATTATCTCACAATATTTACGATACGAATTTCTTTTGAGTATCGGGTTGCTTTTTTTGCCTTAATAAAATAAATTATAATTCATGAAATTTTGGAATTTTAATAGATTTGGATACAGAGATAACCCGTGAAAAACAGTTTATATAAATAAATTAATATGGCGATATTTGGCAACCTTTCTCTAATTTTTAAAAAGTTTAAAGAATTAATAAGTTAAATATGAGTAAATATGAGAAAATATCTATATATATTAATAAATAAATAATTAAGAATTAGTACAGAATTTTATTTGCAGCATAACCTTGGCGTTTTCTTTTTTTATGATAATAATTGGAACATTATATGATATATTTATTCATCAAAAGTACATGAAGGAAAATGCAACAAGTAATGGCAGTAAGCATTATGCTCAAAACCTCTAAAAATACTTTTTATATTTCCACGGACCACTTTAAATTTTAATACGCTTTATTTTTTTATTTTCAATAACATAAATGCACGTGATTTCTTTATACAAATTATTTAATAAATTTTAAATCAACAATTTTAATAGTAATAATTAATAATATAAAGTTTTTGTTTAGCTGTAATTTTGTACACGTATAATTTATTTTTATAAATAGTTTTATTTAATATTATTTTTATACTTAATCAAAAAGCATCTTGAGATTTCATAAATATACTACTAAAAATTCAGTATTGTTCGCAGATGTGAAACACGTATGTAAGGATATAAATAAGGAAGTAAACTTGTCTTCACATCGAGAAAATATAATTGGAGGAATCTTAATATGTTTCTCTGTTTATACAAATACGAAAGAAATATTTCGCACAAAATTAGATACTGGTGCAATATCCGCCCTCCATGGCGTAAGATTTCTAGGCATGTGTTGCATAATCATGTCCCATACAGTTGTTTATGCAATGGATTTTCTTGGTGAATAATTTAAAACACATTTGAATGGATCTTGTTTCATACGATTTTATTTTTTATTTATAATAAAAATTACTTTGTGTATACAGACAATAAAATATGGGTGTGGAGGAAATTTTACCATCTTAACAATTATATAGTTGGTATTAGAGTTGTATCAATCGACTTTTATTTTCTTTTAAGCGGATGTTTAGTGACTTATATATATTTGATGAGTAAAATGAACAAAGGACAGGTTGAGTCGACTAATTGTAGAGAAAAGTTAAATGAATTATTTATTCATATAATAAAAAGATTTATTCGGTACGTTATATTAATATGAGCAACAAGAAAAGATAATGTAAATGTAATGAAAGTTTTGATATAATTACTATTTTATAACATTTTTAAGATTGACACCAGCTTACATGATGGTGTTAGGTGTGTTTCAATTAAGCTCGGTTTGGTTTGATAAAACGTCACAATTTTATGTGAGTGAAAGATCGCATGAAACTTGCGCCAAGTATTGGTGGAGAAATCTTTTATACATAAATAATTTTTTTGGCCTGGATACAATGGTACGCTTAAATAAAATAAAAGATTTATTGGAGGTTATTTTGAAATATTATACTTATTCTCTAAAATTTACAGTGCATGAGTTGGAGCTGGTATATAGCTAATGACATGCAATTATATGTAATTGCTATGACATTGTTAATTTTGTCGACTACGTAAGTTAATAAGTTACTGACAAAAGTTTAATAAATTATCATTGAATAAATTTTCAAATACATACATATTATGAATTTCAGATATTTCTACACTGCTGTTACGATATTGGGTGCACTTTTAATTGGCTCAATCATTCTTAGCGGTTATACTTCTTACGTTTATGAAATTGTCCCATTTCAGACGTAAGTTATTGACATAATCTGTTTACAAGAATTAATTAAGAAAGCGGTTTTTTTTTATTGTTGTAGATTCAATGAACGTTCAAAAGAGTTTAGAGACGTCTTTTACTTCTTACCATGGTTTAGAATAAGTCCATATGTTATTGGAATAATTACGGGTTACATTTTAACGAAAAAAAGGAATAATTTGATATTAAAAAAGGTAAAATGTTGTTTTTACTTTTATAGTTTAAAATATAAATTCAATAAGATTTATAAGGATTAGTTAATAATTATTTGAAACGCGTTTAGAAAAATTAATTAAAATAATAATAAAAATGTTTTAATTCAAAAAAACGTTTACAGAAAAAACCGTTTACAACTTTCAATCCTGCATACATTACTTTTTTATGTCTTTGATTTAGTAAACAAATTTTGAATAATTATCATTTTTCTTAATAACATTGCGGAATAAGGTGTTTGTTTTCTACTGTTTTAAATAAATTTTAATAATGTATTTAAATATTTGAAATATTTATTAATTTCTTTTAGTAAAAAATAGTGATTGAAATATTTATAACTTATATAAACTATCATTTACTGATTTTCTTTATAAATTAATCAAAAATATATAAAAGCAAATAAATAGATACGTTTTATAATAATTTAATATATTTCAGAAAATTATAATTTTGTGTTGGTGTCTTGCTACCAGTTGCTACGTGTTTGTATTTAATCTTTATGAGAGACACATGTCCGTTTTGGCTACTGCAGTTTATGTTGCGCTGTATAAGTTATTTTGGGCAATACCTGTAGCATTAATTATAATAATGTCTTTTATTAAACACGGAGGTTTGTTTATTTTTTAATATATGATTATATTATATTATATTAAATTGATATATTTTTATAGTAAAACGTAACGTATCAATTTTCAATTAGTGTTCTAACTTAAAAAGAGATGTTTTAATGATAATATACGCTTGCTTTTGTTACAGATATTATCACTCGGTTCTTATCATTTAAAGTCTGGGTTCCATTTAGCAGACTCACATATTGCGCTTATCTTGTACATCCCGTCATAATACGATCGATTTACTTAAGCCGTGAAACAACAGTTCACTTTGAATTTTTATTTATAGTAAACATACAAACACATTTTAAATTCTAACTTAAGAAATAGATAAATATATTTATTCTTCTTTAATTTTTGTTTTCAGATGGTTATGGGTATAGGATATATTGTGACTAGTTATGTTTGCTCTTATATATTGTCTGTGATGGTGGAATTACCTTATATCTTATTGATGCGAATGTTCATTCCATATCGTATTATAAATAAGTATAAAATGTTTGATATAAAAATATCGTAATTTTGCATTTAAATATATTATATACATATAAATATATATATATATATTCATATATACATGTGTAATATTATATTTAAAAAATGTTGTAGCATTAATTAAAATTTATGCAATTATAAATTATAATACTTACACTTTATTATTAATATTGGTATATTATACTTATAAGGAAGATTCTTTGATTGCCTACGATTATCTACAGCTACGTTTGCACACAGCACATATTGCATACACGACATTATTGTACAGTTCTCACCTATTATTTTAATGGGTTAGAAATATTCCAAGTGGGCACTGGTCTAGGTTGCAACTTCTAAACGCGGTTGAGCCACAAATAGGTATAAGATATGTTATTTTAATTCTGTTCGGGGCGGGATTGGTAGAACCAATGAGCTCTAGTCTACAGACTCCACTGTCTACATGGGTTATGTGATTTATCTTTTTATGCAATAAAATGTCCTGTGTGCAATACGCTGTGTGTAATATTGCTGTGTACAAACGAAGCTGTACGCAATCATTTTATAGGCAATCGTAAGGATCCTCTCGCATATGTAAGCATCATTTGTCCTGTTTAATATTTGATAAATAAGGATGAAATCATTATAGAACATATAAACGTGAAAAACGAACGCATCCAAGACACTAAAGGTATATACATTTAGTACTACTGTACTCACTGAGCACTCCGTGAGATCTTGCATCTGATCTATTAAAATATTTTAACCTTAAATAGAAAATACATACATATAACAGTTTAATTTTATTAATTGTTAATTTTTTTAGCATTATATCTTTAAAATCCTACGTGGTATTATCCTTATTTATTTAATTTTAATGACATGTACCATTTGGGTAAATATCTAGAAAAGGGGAGTCACCTTCGATAACCTTGACATATGTTGTCAAGGTCATGACCCTGAGTAACCTCCTGCAGGTTTTAGGTGGCGGTCGTTGTCCGTTAAAATTGTTATGATCAAAAAATGTTTGAAAAATTACGTTTTATTTCTATTATACAGTGCGACTTCCAAGCGAAGCGATTCTCATCCCACTTGCCCTCCTGCTTTGTGCTCCTTGGTTTATTTTATTTATATTTAATTATGTTGGCGTTTTATTGTACCAGTTAAAGATCGAAAGTCAGAAACGCTTATATCAATTATTCGACAGTACATCGAACCGAGCTCAATTATTTACAGTGATTGCTGGCGAGCATATGATAATCTAAAATGTGAAAACTATACTCATAGTACAGTCAATCACGCAGAAAATTTTGTACATCTACATACAGGAGTTCACACTCAAAATATTGAAAGACATTGGAGAGATACGAAAAGCATGTTACCTCGATATGGGACTTCTAAAGTTCATTATAAACATTACTTGAATGAATTTATGTTTAAACGATATTATTTTTTACAAGAACGTATATATTGATCAATTTTTTAATATAATGACCCGTTTTTACTCACCATATCGCGATCAATGAATAATTTATTCAATAATAATAAAATATTGTATTATTAATGTAGAATTTAATTCTGTTAAGAATTGTGGAAAAAATAAAATATAGAAGATATCCATTGTTTAAAAAAATGTTAATGGCATCAATTGAAATATTTTGTTGGAATGTTGGATGACACAAACAGAATATCGACAACATCATATATTACACCTCTTTTGCAACACGCAGGATAGTGTGAATAAAAATTGAGGAATCTGCCAGTAAAGGTGGCTTTGTGATAACTAAATCAAAAATCAAATCGCATTTCTTAACAATAATTAGAGTATCTAAAAAACTTATTTTTCCTGTATTACCAACTTCTATAGTGAAATGTAATCTAGTATGTAACAGATTAAAAATATTTTATAAAATGTCATTAATGCTTTCATTAATACATCAGCGCGCAGCGCAGTAGTGCTGTAGTGTAGTAGTACAGTAGTGCTGAGTAGTGCAGGGCTGGGCACATTTCAATTACTTGTATTTGAAATACAGTATTTGAAATACAAATACTATTTTAAATACTGTATTTCAAATACAAAATATTATTTTAAAATACAAAATACATTGAATAACATTCTTGAAATACAAAATACATTGAATAACATTCTTGAAATACAAAATACATTGAATAACATTCTTGAAATACAAAATACATTGAATAACATTCTTGAAATACAAAATACATTGAATAACATTCTTGAAATACAAAATACATTGAATAACATTCTTGAAATACAAAATACATTGAATAACATTCTTGAAATACAAAATACATTGAATAACATTCTTGAAATACAAAATACATTGAATAACATTCTTGAAATACAAAATACATTGAATAACATTCTTGAAATACAAAATACATTGAATAACATTCTTGAAATACAAAATACATTGAATAACATTCTTGAAATACAAAATACATTGAATAACATTCTTGAAATACAAAATACATTGAATAACATTCTTGAAATACAAAATACATTGAATAACATTCTTGAAATACAAAATACATTGAATAACATTCTTGAAATACAAAATACATTGAATAACATTCTTGAAATACAAAATACATTGAATAACATTCTTGAAATACAAAATACATTGAATAACATTCTTGAAATACAAAATACATTGAATAACATTCTTGAAATACAAAATACATTGAATAACATTCTTGAAATACAAAATACATTGAATAACATTCTTGAAATACAAAATACAAAATATATTTTGTATTTTGTATTTCAAATTGAAAAATTGAAAGCATTTTGTATTTTGTATTTCAAATACTAAGGTTGCCAGTATTTTGTATTTTATATTTCAAATACTTTAATGATGTATTTTGCCCAGCCCTGGACTAGTGCTGTAGTACAGTAGTATCTCAAAATATTCCTAGTGCTCAGTAGTACTTTTCTATAAGGACAGTGGCCCGGAAACGTAATTATATTACCTAAAGATTGAAAATATAGGAAGAGCACCGTGTTCGAACATTCACTGTTAACTCATCGTGACACAGTGGCCAAAGTGGTTCAAAATGACAGGAGCATTATGTAAATCGTTTCAAGTATTTCGTTAAAACAAAAATTTTTTAAATTATGAATATAAAAACAATTAATTTTTTCCTAAAAAAATTTATTTTTCATACAATAATTAATAATAGACTCCTTACACACTTATACTCAACAAGATCTAAGGAACACTTTTTGAACATGCTAAGAATTGAGCAACATATAGAACATTGTAACTCGGTTAGAAATCTCATCGCAGACAAAATATTAAAAATCATTTTAAAGGTTGAAATCTCCATTTTCGAAATTTACAATTAAAATTTGTATGTGACTGATACTTTGCAGATATCCGTCGAATGTAAAAATTTTCGCAGATTTTACAAAGTTCTATGACGTGAGGTAAAAATTGCACAAAAATGTTTGTAACAGTCGAAAGAGTGAATCTTTACCTTTAATTTGCTTTTTCGACAGCTGCATGCAAACCGCATATTCGTGCAATTTTTACCTCACGCCATAGAACTTTATAAAGTATGTGAAAGTTTTTTAGATCTGACGGATATCTATTTATGTCTGTATAACTCCATAAAGTATCAGTTATTTTGAAATTTTAATTATTTTAATTATGATTTCAAAAGTAGACATTTCAACCTTTAAAATGATTTTTAATTTTTTGTCTGCGATTGTTTTTAACCGATTTATACGGTGCTCTGAATATTGCTGAAGTTTTAGCTTGTTCGAAAGCGTTCCCTACATTTTGTTCAGTAGTGTGTGTGTGTGTATTTCAATAAAGACGAAGAAAATTTAATTTATCTAAGATGGAGTCAGCGTGATAAGAAGTGTACAAATCTGTAGAAAGATTTATTTAATAGAACGTAGGATATGTAGTTACATGGATGTTTGGACATTTCGGCTACTCATTTTAGTCATTCTTTGCAAAACATAGACACGGAATCACCAAGTATCTGTCAGGAAACCTCTTTGGCCGATAATTATGCTTCTTGACGGATACTTGGAGATTCCGTGTCAATGTTTTGCTGAGAAAGGCTAAAATGAATAGTCGAAACGTCCAAACGTCAATGTAAATACATATCTTATGTTTTATTAAGTAATTTTTTACAAATTTTCTCATTTCTTACCGCGTTAACTCTTTTTTATTTAAATTAAACCTTCTTTGTTTATACTTTTCGTAGTTAATAATATGTTTACCATATTTTAATGTTAAAATTAAATTTTTCACTTTAACACGTCGATGTTCTATTTTCTTAAAGACTTTATAGAGTATATAAATTTATGAATTCAGTTAAACCGATATCATCAATTTGGTAACACATGAATAATAATTTGGGACATCCATCGTGTGACTTTTTTGAAATGTGAACATGAAGAGTTAAGAAATAATCTTTAAACAAATGTAAAACTTAAATACATTACGTACGTAAATTTCAAAGTATTGGTGGTAATTGCAATTTAATCTAAAAATACCGTTATTTTTGTAATAACTGAATAAAAAGTGCATGTTTCAATTTAAAATACTATCAATAAGTATTCCATAGAATTTTCTCTTATTCAATAAATGATAATTTTTATTATCCGTGTCGTGGAAATACAGTCCTGGAGAAGGTACTTCGAGAAACTATGATACTCCATCAGGATCTAATGCAGCAGGATTAATTATGTCGACGAGTCCATTGGCAAGGGGGCCATCATCAAAACGAAGGAAATTCTGGTAAATTGTTTTTTCATTATGATATGTAAATAAATCTGATAACAGCTTGTAGTAAATTCTACACTTCTTTTACTGACGCAAAATGGTTTCGATTGAATATAAGAACATATAATATATTTCAATTTTTGATATAATTCATAGGATGATCTATTGGGAGTACAAAGTTGAGTTCTTTAAATTGTGAGGATCTATTTTTGAACATGGCTTGACCTTTTCATTTTAATGATATGTTAGGATTAATAATATAATAATATTGTGGAATATAGGTATGTGAAATGTATTGCGCGGCAATTCTGAAGTTTGCCGTATAATATTTTTGTGTGATTACAATCGCTCATGACGCGCGACGCGCAACGCTATTATAGACGTCAAAAGCGGTTATTATCATTCACGCGACTCGAGCCGCGTGTTACTATTGATCTTCTTGGCACGATCGCGATGCATGAGTTGGAAAATTCTGAAAAAGCTTGTTCTAACTTATTATACGATTACAATTAATGAAACGTCAAACAGCAGCGAGCATTTGACTACAACAATTATGTGATATCTCTTAATTATATAATAACAAAATTTTCTTTATGAAGCATAAAGTACGACTCGTCTTTAAATATTTACTTAAATATTTTGGGTTATTCTGCGTAAATTTACGTTAATCGACAAGGATCTTAGTTGTCCTTAGTATTTCCGTTGGGCGCCAGGCACAAGAGAGCGTGCCACTCTTCGCACAATTAAGATAGTAGTTTGCTTGGACAAAGAAATCGGTAGTCTAAAACAGATTACCGCGACGGACGACAGATAGTTCAGCGGAATTGGCAGAGGGGATTGGTTCGCGGTGTGCGGGAAGAATGTCGGAGAACGAGATAGAGAGAGGCTGAAATAATATAACTCAATATTTAACAATAATAATAATGGCAAGAAACCAATATGTTTCACGAGATCGTTACATGGATGAAGGCAAAATCATAACGTCAAACTTCCTCGCCAACTACAGGCGATCGCCGATAATGGTGAAAGATTCGATAGCCCCTCGCATGAGAGAGAGTTCCCGATTTTAATACAATAACAAGCTTGCTAGTCAGTAGCCGGCAACAGTAATTCGTTTCGGTGACGAATCCGACGAATACGCTAATGAATCTCAAATCTTATTAATACAGTACAATAAAAGCACGATATTTAATAACTAGCAGCAATAATGTGACAAATTCAACGAAAGCTTGAATAAATCTCTTAATACAGTGAAGCTATGATATTTTGTAATCGGCCGTAGTAATTCGGCAACGCGGAATGATTCTAATCACGATTATAGCAGATTCTCGACAAACGGATGACACACATCAATGACTTGGCGGTGACAAGGGCGTGCAACGACAATGGCCCAAAATTCTCAAATATTCACGTCTGAGTGGATGGCATACGTGCTCGCCAATAAATATATGTATTCTAAGCGCTATAGTTGGCCGGTACGACATCGGCCGATCGCAATTAGCGTAAATCTTAACGCACGGTCCACTCGAGGCGCACATGAAAAATACGGCGATCGATGGCTTTACAATATATATATCACTATCAGATAGTGACGCTTGCCTCACCACGATGATCTCCTCGATCGCTGTTCCTCAGTACGTCAATAGCGACAGCAACAGTGGGCTCGACGACCCTTTGATAACGTCCGAAAATCCTGGATCCTCCTTACAAGAACTTGGTCACCGTACAAGTGGTATTCGGAAGTTTCCATGGATCCACGTAGGCCCAGGATTTATCCACGTTAAGCCTTTCTCCTATCGGGGTCGCTTCCGGCTCTAATTGACCCATCGCAACCACGCGACCTCGCGACAAATCACGTACTTAGGATCCTGGTGTGTCGCACATCCTTGCGTCATGTGGCGAGCTTTTCCAAATATTATAAATGAAAAATGCTCTCTTGACAAACAGTGGCCTCTCCTTCATTACCACTGGGCTTGGAGCATCCGTGGATGTTTCGTCCAGGCAGATTTATCATCTGGTATTACGTCTCTGTCCGAGACGTCTACAATTAAGATGCGATAACCAGAGTTCCACATGACAATACATTAAATAGAATATAGAATTGTACGACCTGCCGGACTCCCTGATGACGCCGTAGCCCAGATCTCCTCGAGTAGCAGTTCTCTTTTTCGATACGAAGTCTTCGTTCTTGCGCTGAAGTGAGGCGGCAAAATACACAAAGATGACGTTGCCACCGGTCACGTCAAAGTACAAACTCAAGATCGTCGTAAAAACACATGAAAAGTAAGTAACTTATTGAGTATAGAAAATATAATCTGCGCACGCTCGCTTGTGCGCTCGCCCTTCGACCTGGAAGGATCTAGGATCGCCGCGTAACCCACAGCCAAAAGTGACTGACAAAAATGTGACATCACAGCGCAAATCGATCTTAATAGTATCTCGTCATGAAATAGAAGACATCATTTATAATCTTATATTGTATTAAGTACTTGCAAAACTATATAACAGAAATTCGAATTAACCTATTGCAATAATTTCTATATATACTAAAAATTACATTTAACTTTATGGAGAAGAGTTGTCATTTGCTCATCAGCCAAGGCATAAATTACTATGATCTTCTTCACTCCAGCTACAACGTCAACGTATAAAATAGTACATTCGTATGAAGTGCATTGACTGGAACAGTTATCGAACTGCTAGAGTGCTCTAAGTTTAACGATAGGTAATCAAAATTCAAAACTGATGTTACGCTTATGTAGTATATGGTTTAGTAAAATAAGTTAATAAACCTATGTGTTTCTAAAATAAGGTACTAAATCCATCTGAAAAGTATGAAACAAATTCTTACAATACAATACATTATAGAGGAAAATGTCCTAAATTGGACCGTGTTCCAAATCGGACCTTTTTAATTTAAATAAATACGGTCAAGCAGATTTGCGTGTTATTTATAATAAAGTAGTGTTATTTATGTAAAGTCCTTATGAAACACCGAACATGTGACAGCAGTTCGACAGTACTCGGTCATAACGTTCATAGAATAAACGTAAATATGTATTATATTTCCGGCAAAAATTTTTTTAAAAAAGAAGATGCTTGTAAATCATGATTTAAATGATGTTAAAAATTTGAACGGTAATTGATTTAAGATAATTAAAGAGTGTAGAATTCAAAAATATCAAGAAATTTGTGATTACTTTTGTTGTTTATTGTAAAATTTGTTCCAATAGTTCAAAAGAACCCGTGTCCAAATCCTACACAAAAAATACTAAAAAGACTAGTAATGTTTATTTCCACCAATGTGAATTAAATTTAATCTCGGTTCAACTTAGTCTTCATTTTTTTCTAGTTCTAAATATTAGATAAAGTTAAGGTTAAGTTGAACCAAGAATAAAATTAATCTACATTGGTAGAAATAGGCATAAGCCAGTTAATTCATCGAAGAAAGAAGGTTCGTCACAACCTGGTTGTAGTACTGATGATCGATTGACCAAATCTGGTCTAAGTAACACTAAATCAGTATCACTAAAATGCCACGTGTCATCAGACTCAGATAGACGGAATTTTTTATTAATTTTAATTCTAATAATATAAACTGTATTTTTATCTTCGAGTCTTAAATTACTTGCTTTACTCAGTACTAATAAAAATTTATTAAAATATTTTAAAATTCTATCTAAAGGTTCATTAAAATAGGAGAGGTCTAATTTGGAACTCATGGTTCCAAATCGGACTGGAAAATGTATTTTTATATTTTCCATTATAGTTCGACACAGGTAAAAGATAACTAAAATGGTCAAGATAACTAAAATGAATTAAATTAAGTGATATTTCGAACGGCACCATTGATTTTATCATCAGATTTTATTTACATCTTATAGAAAACAAAAACTTGCCAAATAAGTCCGATTTAGACCACTCTCCCCTAATATAACAGTTATAATATGATGTAACACGAATCATTAAAGTCGTAAAATCTTAAATTTGTCATATAACAACCAGAAATTCTATTTAGTTAAACCAAAATGCATTTAGCTATATACGTTCACATCAAATTATAATCAATCCATCTTTGTCATGCATTAGAGAGAATAAAATATCTAGTATGGACCATGTACCTGTATTAAAATCATCAGGAAGGACAAAACTGCACAGTATAACTGAAAAAAGGATTCTTTCATTACAGTTAATGAAAATATTTGTATTAAAGTAAAAACAGTTAACAAAGTTATAAGAAGACTTTGAATATTTAAAATAAAAATGAAGTTTATGTATATATCGTTAAATTAGAAATGATATAAAAATTATGATTTTATTTAAAAATGTACATAATTAAGATATATGTGATTTTTCTATTATTGTGTACCTACTTTTTATTACTTGCTAATATACTTTTATTCAATATGTAGGACGTACCTGACGAATGGAATTATATCCAAAGTGGAAGTCTCCCATCCTAAATTTTACCTCTCTTTGGTTTATTTGCAATATAAATTGGAAAACCTAATTGAAATAATTAATTTAACAAATTTTAATTATGCACTGTCATTTATGACAGTTTAGACATTCTTATAAATTCTATTAAATAGTTTTGTAAAAAATTAAGGCATTATTATAAAACATCAATTGGTTATGTACCAAATAAACAATCCTCAATCCTATACATTAATTAGCATTTTATTATTTTTAACTTCAATGTGAAAAATCAAGCTACTTTTCGGAGCTAAATTTCGGAGTAAACAGAAGGGATGTTTGTCGTTATTCGATAATACCGAATATTCGATATATTTTGCTGCTCGATATAAAAATATTAAGTAAAAAATTATGAATAAAATATTGACTATATATTTTTTATATTATTCACATATTCACTAGATATTTTAAATATCATTCTCCACTTTTATGAATACATAAAAATACCATTTTTATGAATGTACAAGGATTTTGAATGTATAAGGTAATCGATACATTGTGACATAAAGAAAGGAGTTTCATTTACCGTTTGTAATTTGTAATGGAGAATAGGGATTGAAACTATAAATAAACATCTTTCTAGTGTCTTACATCAAATAATCAAATATCAAGTTTTACATATGTATCTTTGTTCGTAAACTCTAAAAGAAGGTGGCGTTTTTTTTTAAATATATTCGTTGTGCGATATATTTGATATAATGTTCCACTTTAAAATTATGTATTTGAATGGGAATTATACTAGACCATTATTAACAATAAACCTCCCAGGTCAAGAATAAATTGAGCAAATAATGGTTGTTAAATATATCTATAAATTTATTATAATGATAACATTAATATACGGTACGTTTCGACTTCACAGAGTCCTCATCAGCCGTAAAAAACTCCTTAACAGATGAAACCAATTTCCTCTTAAGACATCCGAAATTACTACGACCACACTATATGTCCTAACTGTGTAGATGGTCACACGTTAGTGACAAAGATTCAATACATATCCAGTCAACCAGACCCCCCCTCCACTCCACCCACATGTTTACATTTCTATCCATCGTCAGAAACACGTTTAAGCAAATGAACATATATGTCATCGAGAGATTCAGTATCCTTTTTCAAATTAATAAGTACCATTTAACTTTAATTTCTTTTATATGTAATGTCTCTGATATTAATCTCTTATTATAATTAGATTCGGAGTCCATAATTTTCGCATTCTTCCAGTCAAAGACATGATTGCACTCTAATGCATGGTTTGTTAAAACTGAATGTCTAGATCAAGGGCGTCGACTTGGAATTTCACAATGTGTGGAAGCAGAAGTTCGCGCGGGTAAACTGACAACCAAAAAAAAAAATAGTCCTCGCAAAATGTATATACAACCTGCTGTAAGGAATTACTAGTTTTTTTTAAGATTGTTGTAATTTTTATACTGTCATGTTTATTTTTTATTACTTTGTACTTTTATATTACTTGCGTTGAATACGAAAATGTAGAACTCCGAAATTTGTTCCTGCTTATAAATTCGTCCATTACATTTAGCTTCTAAATCCAGATTTTTTACAATATCCGAACGAATATGTATAAAAGCCGTACTATTTAACAAAATAGAAATCTTTGTTGAATGTACATATATTTTTTTAATCTAAAGAGCAGAAAAAGATTTTTCCGCAGTACAGAATGTTGCCGGAATTGTAAGCAGTTCTATCATTTTTATATATTTTGACACAATTTCTCTCACAGCTACATCTTCTTTTAAAAAATTATCATTTTCTTAGGCGTGACATTGGACACTAGTAAAATACTGGTAAATTGATTGTCGGAAAGTGGCAACCGCCGATCGAGTTATGAACATATGACTTTTCATATCTTGTTTAATCAACTTTTATTTTTAATGAGCCATATTAAATATCTATATTAAATTATTTCATTAAGAATTTTTATATTCTTTGAATTTTCAAGTGTGAAATTCCACACACGGAAAAATTTCGAGTGTGGAGTACTCCACATCAACCACACTATAGTCGACGCCCATGGTCTAGATGCATCAAGTTTTCTATTATTTATATATATATACAGGGAATGGAAGTAACTCGTTACTTGTAACGAAGTTACAGTTACAAGTTACTTTTTTGGTAACTTTACTGGTAACTGCGTTACTTATATATATGTTCATTTACTCTAGTACTTAATTTCCTCTTTGTCTGTCCTACATAAGTCACATTACAGTTCTCACATGGAATCTTATATACAACATTATTACTATTACCTTTTTCTTTTTTATCTTTAAGTACTTTAATAAACCTATCCAATTTATTCAAACACCTGTAACCAATACTATAGACTGATTCATTGAACATATGAGTAATTAAATATGTTACACTATTTATAAATGGAAATACGATGAACTTTTTCTTATTTAAATCTTTATTACTTTCTTCCGAGTTATCACTAAATGTGGAAGTAATTTTTTTAGTTTGTATCAAATTTTTAATTTTAATTGTATGAACATTAATTCCAGCGGATATCCATTATTTAAAAGGATTGAAATACATTTTTCTAAATTTTTCTGATGAAATTTAGGATGTGATAGTAATATCGCTCTGTCCACCAGGCTATAAATTGCGCCTATTTTGTGACAAAGAGGGTGGTTAGACAAATAAGATAAATATCTCCCAGAAAAAGTTAATTTGTTAATTTATTTGAGCTCTCTGTTTATAATTCAATTTCAATTTTTCTAGACCATTATTTTCAAAATGGCGAATGACAATGTAAGAATATGCAAAATTGATAATCAAAAGTCTAATCTTGGGATGGTGCATGGTGTGAATCGGGTGTCGTGGTTTAATAGGACAATATGAACGTGAAAGTATAGAATTATCTTTAAAATACTGTTTTATCGATTGTGATATAATCATTTTTTGCAAAGTTATTCCAAATTTATTAATTATTGCTGCCATTAGCTCGAATTATGCTCATAATTTTTTCTAATATGAACTAAATAAAGTTTGATTGGTAGAAATACCTCATTGCATGTGCGCGTGCGTGCGTGCGTGTGCGTGTGTGTGTGTGTGTGTGAGGTGTGTGTGGACATTTCAAACTTCATTTTGCTGTTTTAAACATACTTTAATCTTTATTATTTACGAAATTATGATCATTTAAAGTTTGGTAAATTTTTCCCAAATTTATAGTGTACCGCTTTTTTGTGTAACTGAATGTAGTTGTACATAGTGTTAATAACTAAAATAAAGTACATATGAGAAAAGACATTGCAGGTATTAATGTCATTTCGCAGACACAAAACAATTATAAAACACCAATTGGTCATGCATCAAATAAATAATCCTATACATTAATTAATACTTTGTTATTTTTGTTATATTAACACAAATTGTAAAAGTTTACAAAATATTTTTTATTTATGAGCCAAATGCTTAATTTTTTTTTTGTAGGACTTTCACAGTATATAATAAGTAAATTTTTTAAAAATACTTGCTTTTGGCATATAAAATAAGAAATTATTTATACAACGTTTCTAGCTTATATATATATATTCTTATATACTTATCGTAGATTAGTACGTAATGTGCAAGTACCCGAACATATAAGTGTATAATCCAATTGCTATTTTATAATGTTCCAATTTCTTGCATATTTATTCGACATAATTTAAGAAGCCGTCCTTATTCTATGCGCTAATAACGTACATAGAATAGTTAAAGTTTTATTAAAATTTCGTTGTAACAATTTACCTGTTCACGTTCTTCTTCATCGAGATTATCATTCAACATTTTGTGAAGAATTGCTGTTGTCTTGTTTATCTGAAATTGTTTTATACATTATAAAAGTCTGTAGTAAAATTGGAAATTTTATAATCAGTATTAAGATAACGTCACTTGAAGAAAACCTTCCACATGTGTAACTTCATTTTTGTAAAATTGTTGTTTATGTTTATTATTCTAGTTATAAATAACTTGTAACGTCTTAATTCTATTATACCTTGTAGTAAATATTTTGACATATGTAATTTAATGTGAGAAATATTGTGCTATACAGAATGAAACAAAAACAGTTAATTAAAGCAGCTATACAATTTTTAAATGTCCAAAATAGTTTCTTGTTATGTATAAGTATGACAGTTATATGGATGCTACTCATCAGAGCATCTACAAAGTACCATAACATTTGTAGTGTCATTTGTATGTTAAATACTTTGTTGAGTTTATGTGCTATAAGGCATAATTGATGGTGGACGTTCCTGTAAGAAAATCATTATTAAAAATAATGAAAGTGTGAGAAAAACAAGAAAAGTATGAGAGGTGTAAAATAAGATATATTGTAGCGTAGAATTCGATTTATACTATAATTGTATTTTGCAATTAGTTTGAAATACGCAATTATTTCACACAATTTAAATTAATTATTTTAATATATACCCGGTAGTCTATTTAAATCATCAATCTTGAATATGTCTCTTATTTTGATCAATACAAAGAAATATTTCAATTAAAAGTGGAATGATTTTGATGGAGACGTATTTTTGTTATGTCGTTTTTTTCTTCTAGATAGCGCAATGCAAATATGAAAGTTACAAACATTTTTTTAAATGTTATTATATCTATTTTTACAAAATATAATTCCTATATAGTTATTCTACACATAAAAATTAAGACTGAGACATCAAAAAATTAATAGTTTACAAGTTATTTAACATTTTACGTCAATTGTGCCATAAGAAAGCATAAAGCAACTCTAATTTACAGTGTTGCGCTTAGATGGTTTTAAAATCATCTAGATGGAGATGAGATGGAAATTCGTAAATCCATTTTAGATGAGATGAAGATGGTTTTAATTTGCAAAAATCTAGATGAAAGATGAGATGGTTAAACGATCCATCTAGAATGTTTTTTAGATGATTTTGTTTTAAAATAATTATAAACATAAAATGTTGCGCTAATCGGAAAAAGGGTATATAAACGCTCACATTTTTATTTATAAGTCCTTATTTTTCAAAAACAAAAGTTTCTCAAAATTCCCATCCGACAAACGGTTACGACGAGGTACATATATTTGTTGTCTTATATTAAACAGCCGCTCTACTGGCGCAGATGATGATAAAGTATTATATTAAAAAAAATTTTTTTTTACATTAGGGACGAGGAAACATAAATCCTTTGATTTTGATTCTAAATAGGAAAGCGCTTCTATGCTGCTGCTGATAATTGGTTACGTACTAATAAGAATATTTTTTTTCATAAAATCGTAAAAAAAAGAAAAATGTTAGCTGAAAATTGTAAGAAACAAATCTATTTATGTGAAATTAAAATCATCTAAAATTTTTTTTAGATAGGATGGTATATTTTTCTCTCTAAGATGAAGATGAAGATGGTTTATATTTGCACAATCTAGATGTAAGATGAGATGTTCCAATTTTCCATCTAGATGACCATCTAAGATGGTTTCATCTAGATGTCGGCAAACGCTGCTAATTTATTACTACTATGAAATAACTCGTTACTGTTTTTGTAACTTTATCTTACTCTTTAACGTTACACCTTAATAATTTTATATACAAAATAGTTGGGGAAAACATTGTGTAAAGTATCATACAATTTCATTAAAACAAGTGAAAGTAACCGTCTATTTGGCGCCTCTATCTACAAAATGTGACCAAAGTACGTCTCCCCCATCAAACAGTTGCACGTTCAAAATCATCTTTCTATCTTTTATACATTTGCAAATATTAGAAAATTTGAAATAAGGATCCCTGCATACATATGCGCATTTATATACACAGTAATTCTTTTAAAAAATTACATCAAAATCCATGTAGATTGCTTGCGATCCTTAGCTGTTATACATTCTCGGACTAAAATGGATTTGTTTTGTTTTCTATATCTGTAAACTGCATTATTTTCGAAAATATCGGAATAAAGTACACATAAACGATCATTGACTTGATGAAATCTGGAGCTTGTGCATCTGAATTAAATAATAGGGATTTATTATTAGTTATGCCCTTCAGTAAAATTAAAATTCGTTCATTATACATTGTACGTTATATGTTACGTTACTGAATAATAAATTTACTGTAAAATAAAATTAGAGTTTTGTTATTTGCTTTATATGTTTTTTCACATAATATGATATTATACATATATTTGTCGTTTATAACAGAAAAAATTTTTATTATTTTTCCATTTAATTTGTCTCATAATGTAGTATTATTTCTACAATTGCAATGTTTATCCTGCTAAAAAATTATTTAAAATTATATAAAGCGTCTTAAAATTTTAATGAACTTTAAAGAGATCTTTAATGTTCACTCTGTGATCATTTCGTCCCACAATGTCAATAAAGAATAGCTTACTAGTTGTAAGTGAATGTTTGCATTTATACTAACCGAAGAACAGTTCCGCAAATTAGCGCACTTAAGATATTTACACATAATGGATAATATACTGTCAGTATATTAAAAATTAATCTAACATTTAAAATTCCTTTACTGTCCATTGAAGATCCATAATATTTAATAAAAAAGACGGTTGTTATCATATCATAAAAAACAAATACAATACATCCGATTATTACTCGAATTATCCAGTTACGTATCCGGTGATATTCATTTGGAGCACCGAGTGTTTCTAATGTGTCGTTTACTACAGAGAGTTCACGTAAACATATTTTCAATTCCTTTAAAAAATTATATACGGATTGATTATGCGACATAATATAGAAAGTATTATATTTTCATACTTGAATAAAAATTATTATTTTAATGTGTACAAAAAATGTTTTAAATAATGAGTTATTTATATGCTATTAGTATTTTAAACATAGGAAATAAATAAATTATTTTAAAAACTTATTTAGGAACAATATTTAAATATTACAACATATAGGATTGTACATATGAGAAACACAACCAATAAGAAATTGCCTTTAACGTCCGAGCTGGATCTTAAGTGCTAATTGTGCATTTACTAATTATCCGTGTGCATTTACATATTATATATGTAGTCTTTTAAACCACGCGCCGAACAATTTTTCGGTCTTGAAAGGCTACTCTACGAAACTCTCTCTACCGCAATAATATTATGAGTTAAATTATCTAGTAATTTAACAATTTTGATGCTCGTAATATATTGGATCTTAATAATGTTGAACGACATATTAAAATAAGAGACGTGTAGTGTCTCTCAGTTTTTGAACATGGCCGGAGACACTACCGCGTCTCTTGATCTATTAATGAAAATTTGTAAATAATCAATTTATATTGCGAAAAATATTATCTCGGCTGGGATTCGAACCCGGATCTCTTATAGTCCGTGCGACAATTATAATTAGCACAAGATCCAGCTCGACCGTTAAATACAATTTCTTATTGGTTTAATTTAAGAACGTAATACAAATGTAAATCCTAATTTTACGAATCATATTTTGTCTTCAATTATTCACGTTTTAACCTTGAATTTTGTGCCGATTTCGATCAGTAAAAGTGCAAGAAGACCGAAGTAATTTAAAAATATGTAGATGGAGTGGACCCTCTTCAAGCGTTAGTGATAGATCGAAAGACAGTCAAACGCGTTTAATTGCATCAAATAATGTACTTTATTTGATTATCTTGTCACAATTCTCTTAAAGAGAAGCTATAGTGATCTCAGTTCTTGCGGACGCGAGATCGAGTTATATATTTACTAACGTTGCTGCGAAATCAACGGCGAAACGCGAAATCTCCGAAATGTGCGAAGCTTTTGAATTCTCAGAATATTTACAAATTTACTCTAAAGCACGGGCTTCCGGCGGAATTTCGACACACATAGATCGAATACATGAAGTAAGAGTAAGGTGACTCAACTAGATAGGATGGAGAAAAAAGTTGGTCACGAAAAATGGTCCGTATACTGCCATGTCCGCCGAATGGAATAACTTGCAACATTCCATCGCCATATTGAATATTTATATGAGTGCAGTATACTTGCGACTGTGTATGTACACGTATATGTGTACACATATACATAATATACATCGAATCGAGATGACAGGTATCTTAACCTGTAAATTCTCAAACTTTAACGCTTAATAACTCAGTTCACAAGGCCGATCCCCGCATTTTTCTTATAGATTCTTTCGTTCTGAGTGAAAACGCGACGAATGAGTATAATTTTATACGTTTAAGACACGTATTTGTCTTCTAAAAGGTAGAGTATAGCTTGCTCTCCTAAAATCTTAATAAAATTATAATTATACTCATTCGTCGCGTTTTCACTCGGAACGAAAGAATCTATAAGAAAAATGCGGGGATCGACCTTGTAAACCGAGTTATTAAGCGTTAAAGTTCGAGACTTTACAGGTTAAGATATCTGTTATCCCGATTCGATATATTATGTATATGTGTACACATATACGTGTACATACACAGTCGCAAGTATACTGCACTCATATAAATATTCAATATGGCGATGAAATGTTGCAAGTTATTCCATTCGGCGGACATGGCAGTATACGGAACATTTTTCGTGACAACCTTCAGTCTACACAGTTAAGTCTCCTTACTCTTACTTCATGATCGAATGTTAGAGGGTCACTGTCATCACAAATCTTGCTCGAACTTTACGATGAAAAATATTTTGTCGAGATATCCTTCTCGTTTGACCAACATGACATTAGTGTCTCTAAAAGAGGTAGAATCTGCGTTCATTCCTCGAATTCGATCTAACAATAAGAGGAATCGTCTACGTCCTTTAAACGATCGAGAACTTTTCCATAATTCTAAATTTAAATTCGATAAAATTTACCGCAAAATTACCGATCGTAATTATCTATATGATTAGTAACCAATGAGTTTACATGCTGATTTCGAAAGGATATAGTCAAATCGAGAAACATCTAATGAATCGGAGAATTCATGAAAGTCTCGCAATTGAATGGATTAATGAAAAATATAGAACATATAAATAGAAATCGCGTAAATTGCTAATTTTATGAGATCGTTTGAGAACAGAGTTCTTTATTTGAACTTTGTGCATTAACATATGAAGACAAAATCACAAATAGTATTACTCTTAATATTAGTTTGGTTCAAAAATAATGTTTGTTCTTTACTTTACTGATTCAATTAAAGTGATAAACAACTATTAATTGATAAAGAACTGTTAATTGTGTAGTTCATGTGCAATCTCTTGAGTGATTTGTTAATAGATCCGCTTCAATAATTATCTTCAAAATTATAGTTATTGTCAACTACAGACCATCCCTGACGCTTTTCATTTTCAAGGCTGTTATCTCCGTTACGAAATTTTTGAAACTTATCACTATATTGCTCGTTCCAATGTAGTCTCCTAGTCGAACGTTTTATTAGTTCTTTAACTTATTTCTGTTGTTAAATTATACTAACACATTTAGTAAAACAAAATCTGCGTTGGAAAATATTGAATACATGAACACAGTCGAATGTATTCTTATTGTAGAATAAAGCCTCCAAAGTTTAAAATAATAAAAATCGACACTGTTTCTGCACCATTATTCTAACAGTTTACATGATATAATATTCATATATTTGAACTCTGTGCGTTAACAATATTAAATAATTATATAAACATTAAAATTAATTTATTCAAATCTATTTATATATTTGTTTCTAATAAAAAATTTGAAATTGCCTATCCAAGAATCCTTTAACACTTTCAATTAATTATACGCTTAAACAGAGTTAAAAAATATTGAAAAGTCAAATAATATTTGGAAAAAATATATTCGAAATATTACCTTATAACGATATAAGCTGATAAAAATCGAAGAAATGGCGATCAAGTAATGGATATCATGTGATATAAATATTCTCTTTTCCTCCAGTTGAACAATGAATATTGGATAAGTATTATATACAATAATGCTCCATACGGTCAAGCCATACAAGCAAGAGAAATACGGCCTTTGTTGACCAAGAGGATATTCGAACAAGATCAAACAGTAAAACGAACTAATGATAAATAACGGTGTTAGTACTGACATCAGCGTTTTCGACATTGTTTTTAGACTTGACGGATAGTAATTTAAATTAACACTTGCCGCACGAGACACCAACGTGTTTTAAACTTTTTATGTGACAGGTGACTTGGTAGTGTCTCCGGCACGACGCTCGAGCGACATTTGATCTGCTCGCGGGGCGATGAGGTGAGGGGGACAGCGGAAGGCGGAGGGGATTCGAAAATCGATCGAAAGTTACATACACTTTATGTATGTTCACTTTGTACTGGCATCTTTAATTGATAATATATCAGTTATTTATTTATTCTAAATGTATATACATATGTATAAATCTAAAATGTTTTTATATATATTTAATATTTATTTACACATATGAATTTTATAAAAGTTCACGTTAAAACAATTTTTTTATTATTAGGCACGCGGTATAAAAGAGAGTACATACGTGGTAAATAAAATAATTCACACATTATATTAGCAACCAAAATCCTGCTCTTGACCGTCATTTGGCCGATTATCAAGAGACACGGTAGTGTCTCGCGCCAAGTGAACGCAAAGCGCGAGACCGCACCGTGTATCTTTACACGAGTCGATGAGTTCAGTGTACCCGAGATTATCGGATCTCACAATAAATGGCTGAATTTATCAATTTTTAAATAGTTTTAATTTAGTTTTTCTGTCTAAATTATATATATTATAAATATGTTTTTATTTTCTACGTACCCTACGAAGGAAGATATCTCTATGTAAAGTTCAAATGTCTAAAATTTTGACATTGACATTAAGATACGTCATCATCGCCCTCGGAAATGTTGTCCGTTTCACGTTTTAAACAACAGACGGCGCTTGTCGGAAATGTTGTCCGTTTCATGTTTTAAATTTTAGACTGCGCTTGTTAGCATATTTTATTTTATATCGATTAGCTGTCAACGTAATGACATAGACCTTTTCATCGCAAGCAAAAAATTGTGCGCCTGCGCAAACAAATCTAGCCTCACCTGGTGGACTTTCGTACACTTTTCATAAAAATACACGTGAAAAGATCGATTACTATTTAAAAAAAAGTTTTCTTAATTATGGCAAGCACAAATGATAGAAAAGGAACAACAAAACGTTGCTGTTATGGTTTATGCAAAAGTGACACTTAAAAAGTTTTAAAACTGATAATTATTATTTTATCTCGTTTCCCAAACCGTGCCTGTCATTTAGAAAGGGTAATGTCGAAACAAAGCAATTAAAAAATCACACGAAAAATTGTGATAAATGCAATAAATGTAATATATGGGTGAGAGCATGTGGTCGTCCTACTCCATTTAACAACATTAAATATGTTAAAAAAGACACGTATATATGTTCGTTGCATTTCCATGGGGAAAGTGAATCATCTGACGAGTACCCGGACCCTATTACTAAAAAATAAAAGAAAGGTGAGAAAATAAATAATAGAAATTGTACAATCATTTATTTATATGAATTATGATTAAATTTTATTTTATTTTATTTATTTAATTTTTTTTTTTAATGTTTTCTGCAGCAATTAACCATTTACCTTCATCAACTGTTGGGTCAATTGGTATGTCATTCTGAAGGCATATGTTTACTCTAAATCGTAGAAAAATTTTAATTAAAATAATATATAATCATATTTGTTTTATAGGACGTATTAAAAATATAAAAGACTAAATAACCTCTCAACTAATTCGTATTTTTTTCCGTTTGTTTTTTGCTTCCTACATTTCAACCATCTTTTTAATTGCTCTACGCTGTGTTCTTGAACTGAATTATAAATTAATACAGCACCAGGAACATCAAGAGGGGAAATATTTGCTTTTACGAATGGAAATGATGAAGCCATAATGTAAAGCGTACAAAACTGTACGAAACTTTTGACTTTCCCGGACTTGGTCGATCCCCCCACCCATGTTCGCGTCTGCGCATTTCGAACTATGAAAATGTCTATTAGATAGATAAAAATCTTTTATTTTTGTATCCCGTTAAAGCAGTCAATGTCTTGATCTTGAAAGCTCACGGAAAAAGTATTCGAGAGTCGATTTTGGTTCTAGGCTATACTTTGAACTGTACTGTCGCTTCTCAAGCAATCCCGAAGAAAATAACGAACGCGAAAATCGCATGCTAAAGCTACAGGTGCGCAATTTTTAACTTCGCTAACCAACATGGAAGGAGAGGAGAGTTTTGATACCAGTTTTATATAAATTCTCACGGAATTATAATTAGCACCTAAGATACAGCTCGATCGTTAAAGACATTTTATTGGTTGTGTTTTTCACGGTCCTATAAGATTTAATATTTAAATATTGTTTCTTTTTTATTTTAAGGCCAAAGGCACGCACAGCGAGCTCTATTATTTTACGCAGACCAAACGATTATTACTGTGACGAAATGGAACGTTCCATATATGACGCGTTATGCGTTGTCAAGAGAGTCTTGGAAAGCAAGAGTGTCGTTGCAGGAGGAGGAGTTTTTTCTGTTTTCTATTTCTTTCTTTTTATATTTTATATATAGATTTATAAGAAATATTTAACATTACAAAATGCGTGATATTTCAACAAAATTACCTTTTTTAAAAAAGGGAAAAAAGGCGCTAAGTGTGTAAAAATGAAATGAAAAAATAAAATAAAACAAAAATTAAATGAAATCTTTTTAGATTGCGCCAAATTGTGAAGGAATATATTTTCTTGTCATATATATAACATATACTTTATTTCAAAAAGTAAAAGTACAAAAAACTTGGCGTTGCTAGACCTCAAAATATATAATAATAAGATGGTTATTAAATAATTTTGAATATGAAAAATAATGAAAAGATATAAGAAAGAAAATGTAGTATTAAGGTGCTTATTGGATTAGGTATACATTCACTTATTATTATATTTTGAGGTCTAGCAGCGCCAAGTTTTTTGTACTTTTACTTTTTGAAATAAAGTATATGTTATATATATAGCAAGAGAGAAAATATATTCCTTCCACAATTTGGCGCAATCTAAAAAGATTTCATTTAATTTTTGTTTCATTTTATTTTTTCATTTCATTTTTGCACACTTGGCGCCTTTTTTCCCTTTTTTTAAAAAGGTAATTTTGTTGAGATAATATGTTTACCGTTTTTTTAATGTTAAAATTAAATTTTACACTTAAACACGTCGTTGTTCTATTTTCTTAAAGAATTAAATTATGATATATACACAGTATGTAAATTTTTGAATACAGTTGAACTGATATCATTAATTAAGTAAGAGATGAATAATAATTTTGGACATCCATCGTGTGACTTTTTTGAAATGTGACCATGAAGATTTAAAGAAATTATTTTTAAACAAATGAAAAATTTAAACAAATTACTTACGTAAATTTTAAAGTACTGGTGGTAATTGCAATTTATTCTAAAAATGCCGTTATTTTTGTAATAACTGAATAAAAGATGCATGTTTCAATTTAAAATACTATCAATAAGTATTCCATTGAATTTCCTCTTATTCAATAAATGATAATTTATATTATTTGTGTCATGGAAATACAGTCCTAGAGAAGGTACTTCGAGGAAGCATTATGCCGACGAGTTCATAAGTATTCACCAAGGGAGATATCACCAAAACGAAGGAAATTCTGGTAAATTGTTTTGTCATTATGATATGTAGATAAATCTAATAAACAGCTTGTAGTAAATTCTATACATCTTTTGTTGATGCAGAATAGTTACGATTGAACATAAGAACCTCTAATATTTCAATTTTTGATATAATTCATAGGATGATCTATATATAATAAATCATTAGGAAATTAAAACTACTTCTTAGAGACATTATGGAAGTGCTTCTGCCGACACAATACACTTTTGTATAAAAGATATTTTGTCATCAATCTTAATGTTCATATTTTCCATTCTTTGAAATCAACTGTTTAAAAAAATTTTTTTAACTAAGTTTTTTAATAATACAATTTTTTAATTTTTGTTTAAACATTTTGAATAAACAATTTTTTCTTACGATGTCCCTGAAACGAATAATAATTATAGATGGAATAGAACGTATACATGTTTAAAACAATTTAGAAATTAATTACGTCTAATTACGCTTTCTTTTATAATTATGATTTTTAACAAATGTATACAACTGAACAGACTGCAGCATTATTGTCGATTCTGGACTACGTAAGCGTTATACAAACAAGTATCATCTCCATATTTCCAGCCGAAAGGACTCGTCAAAGAGAAATACAAGCAACTGTGATAAACGACTGTCGTATTATGATTATAAATGACAATAGATACACTTTCTCTCAACTTTCTCTTAAATATAATATGTACTATGTCATATACAACGTATTATGTTAATATCGTTACTAACTGCTTCCTCAAACATTAAGGAAATATTAATATACGTTTTTGTTTATACCATAATTATACAACATTATCATTTTTGTAGAAAGAATTCTGTATAATGTACTAAAAGGCGCAATTGGATGCTACGCTTACATTTCTTCGAAAATTGACATGCGTTCAATGAACAGTAACTAATAAGAACTGGTTAATGTAAAAATATTTAAATTGTAGAAATAAACACGCCAAAATTATTGTTTTTAGTTTAATAAAATTTACAATTAAAATACAAACATAACGTGGCCAATTAAAGATAAATAGATAAATGAACCGAAAAAACAAACAAAATGCCGCCCATAAATAAATTTTTGATTATAAAAAGTATAATTCGATTGTGATATTCGATTCGTAATATTCCATATTTTAACGGTTATTCTTTTTAAGATATGTCTGTTTTGCGGTTATCACAATCAAATTCGATGGTCAAAAATTACCATAAGTTGCGGTTGAGGCAAACATTTTTGCTGTGTGAAAATAAAAAATGTTATTTAATAAAGAATAATTGTGTCTTCAGAAACTAGTTGCACTTTACTAACAGCTGACACTACCACAACGTATAGTTTATTTGAAGTGATCGAATAACGTAATTTCCTTATGCATGAATTAAGATATTATATATGATTAAATCAAATTATGTATACTTAATTAAAATTTTGTATATACAATTATTTATATTTGGTTTCAATATTAAATACCAATGTGTATTAATATTTCAAATAAAATTAAAGTTGAAGGACTCTTTATATGAAAATAATAATTAAAACAAGGTAAAGGACAATGAGAGTCAATTCGTAAGTAAACAACAAAGCGATTATAACATTAAATCTATAATATGAATTTATAAAAGAAAAATAATACAATAAAATACTTAGCCGTTAAAATTAGAATGTCCGTCAATATATAACAATATACATAATCGCTCGATATGAAATTTCGTTACAAGTTTCGACTCTTGATTTGAGTCCTCTTCAGACGTACAATAAAAATTCTTCTTTACAGCATTGAGACGCAACCCTCACTGACTCCCCGATTACTTATATTCGTTACGCAACATTGACAATATAGGATGACAAAATCATATACTGTAACAATGTATCTGTAACTTAGTATGAGAGAAAAAAATTCAAAAGATGTGAAAATAATAAAATTAAAAAAAAATTAAATAAAATAATTAAAGAATGTAATGTCTAACTCACCAACGAAAACGAATTGTCAGTTTACAATATAAGTAAAACGAAACAAAAACAAAAAAAAAGTCATAGAGTAAAATGAATATAAAAATAATATAAAACATTTTCTCAAAACTTATTGCAATAAAAATGTAATATGACGCAAATGTGAGGATTAAGTGTACTGACACGTTAAACTATCTTGCGTATACTGTGATGTAACAACAAAACTAAGCAGTGTGTCGATTATCGATAACAAAAGATTAAACCTTATTTACAATGGGAATGTAAGAATCGTGAAGACCTTCGGTGTCCGTATGTAAGTTAAGACTATTTTTCTGCTTTTTAATGTTAAGCATCTCAGAAATTATTCTCTTTCTGTAATTAGGTTCTTCATCTAAAATTTTAACGTCTTCCCATTGAAAGTGATCATATTGTAATCTGTGGTCCGTAATAACCGAACGGTTAGACGTATTATGTCTAATATGACTACGGTGTTCATTAATTCTGGTTTTCAGCTGCCTTCCAGTCTGTCCTACATAAGACGCATCACAATCATTACATTGGATTCTGTACACCACATTACTCTTGGATGTGTGTGACAGACTATCCTTCTGCACCTTAATGTATTTACTCATCTTATTTGGACTATGGAAAGAAACTTTAATTTCGTCATTGTTAAAACGTTTGAATTTTTCAGTATGAAAAGGTATGAAAGGTACCGTAAGCCAAGAAACAGTTTTTTTATCCTCCAATTCATTAGACTTTACAACCTGAGAAATTTCTTTATTTCTTTGCAAAAGTTTTATTCGTTGGTTGATTGTGTCAAAAATAAATGAGAGTGGATAGTCATTGTCAAGTAAAATATTAATTATAAGTCTTAAATTCTTTTCATGGAATACAACGTCTGAAAGTAAAAAAGCTCTATCAACCAACGAATAAATTACGCCTCTTTTTTGAGAAATTGGATGGTTAGACAGAAAATTAAGAAATCTGCCTGAGAATGTGGGCTTACGGTACCAATCAAACCTGAATCTGTTATTAATTATTGTTATTGTGGTGTCCAGAAATTCCAATTTGTCACCTCCAGTTTCACATGTAAATTGGAGACGTGGATGGAATGCATTGAAAACCAGAAGCAATGTGTCAATTTTTTCCGAATCAACCATAGTACAAATATCGTCCACATACCTGAAATAAAAGAGAGTGTCAATATTACATGACGACAGAGACAAAGACTCTAATCTACTCATAACAAGATCAGCGATAATGGGAGATAAGGGAGAGCCCATGGGAGTGCCAAAACATTGCTTGTAAATCTTATTGTCAAAAACAAAATATGTTGAACCCAGAATGAATTTAACAGCCTCTAAGAATTCATCCCTCGACAAAGAACAGCCCCTAGAGATGAAGCTCCATTTTTCATTAACACAATCAATGGCTATGTCTATTGGAATATTTGTAAAAAGTGATATAACATCTAACGAAATAAGTTTATAATTATCTTTTACTGCAATATTATTTATTTTGTCTATCAATTGAAAACTGTTCTTAATATAACTGTCTGTCTTTGGAATCGTTGAATATAAGATATTGTGTAAATAGGTAGCTAAAGAGTGTAACGGAGTGCCTATCGAAGAGACAATAATCCTGAGAGGGCAATCAGGCTTGTGAATCTTTGGCAATCCATAAGCTCTCGGAAGGACTCCATCGCTGCAATACAATGATCTATATTCAGAGTTGTCAATAAAACTCTTCGATTTCCACCTAGTGAGCATTGTCCTTAGAGCTGACGTAAGTTTCTTAGTAGGATCTCTATTAACCGTTATATATGTATCAACATCACCCAACATTGCATTCATTTTGGAAACATAGCACTCTCTGTCCATTGCCACTGTAACATTACCTTTGTCAGCGTGTGTAAAAATGATATTAGGATGTGTTCTAAGGAAATTCACTGTTTTAGATTCAAGTTTTGTTAATTGCTTATCAATCGAGGATGTAAAAATGGAAGAAGAAATTAAGTTATTTAAAATAGGTATTGAGTGATTAGTGATATTAATCTTCCTGTCGATAGGCATCTTCAAAGTAGTACTCTCAATACTCTTGATACAATCGAAAATAATTCTACTTTTATTTCTGCAAGGTAAGGTCAGTTTACTTATATTATAAACTGACAATTCGTTTTCGTTGGTGAGTTAGACATTACATTCTTTAATTATTTTATTTAATTTTTTTTTAATTTTATTATTTTCACATCTTTTGAATTTTTTTCTCTCATACTAAGTTACAGATACATTGTTACAGTATATGATTTTGTCATCCTATATTGTCAATGTTGCGTAACGAATATAAGTAATCGGGGAGTCAGTGAGGGTTGCGTCTCAATGCTGTAAAGAAGAATTTTTATTGTACGTCTGAAGAGGACTCAAATCAAGAGTCGAAACTTGTAACGAAATTTCATATCGAGCGATTATGTATATTGTTATATATTGACGGACATTCTAATTTTAACGGCTAAGTATTTTATTGTATTATTTTTCTTTTATAAATTCATATTATAGATTTAATGTTATAATCGCTTTGTTGTTTACTTACGAATTGACTCTCATTGTCCTTTACCTTGTTTTAATTATTAATATTTCATATATCTAAATAATGGATATAGGAGGATATGTAATATACAAATCAGAAGAAAATACATAATTATACTTTGTTCAATACATATGTTGTTTATTATGATCTTTCTACTGTTTTGTTGGCGTTTTTTTTCATGTTTCTATATATTAATTATTACTTGTGTTCTATAAAACTTCTGTATACATATCTCTATTCGTTCTTTTTTACAGATTATATGTAATATTAGTATACTGTATGTATCTTACAATAAAAGAAACTATGTAACATTGTATCGCTCATTTTGTGGAATTTTGATTGTTAATTATACCACACCACAATGAACTAATAAAGGTCTGTAAGGTAAAGGCGAGCGGCTCTTCTTCCATTCTCAACCTTTAAGTAATATAATGGAAAATGACTTTCTCGGGCCGACCGAATTTTAATTAAATTAATAATTTAAGTTAAAATAATAATTAACATTTTGTGCTTTCCCGTGTCTAGTCAACAAATACAAAGAATTTTCTTACTCAGTAGTTTGGAAACACGGAACCGAAAACGCTGTAAATTTACATAAACGTTTTGAAACAATAGACATTGTAACATTTGAAGACAAAAACATTCTACATAAAAATATTTAGGCTGTAATAATTTTTATACTATGAACGATTAAATTTGACTGGTTGAAGCGTCTAATTGGGCAGCACATCACGCAGAGCCGTTGTATTGAGTTGAAGGAAAGTTTTGTGGTTTTTGATAGCTACAAACTGTATGTCCGGTGAGACTTCTTCTGCCGCCTACAGGATGATAGATGGAATCGGAATAAACATAAAAATGATTACCGTTTAGCGAAATTCGCCGGCATGCCGCGACATCATTAGTACATTTCATTACAATTGCAAACATTAATATCTCAATTTTAATTACGAATTTCGCTAAACGGTAAAGGACTTTTATGTTTATTTCAATCCCAACTGCCTTTCTGTATACGACAGGAACTGCCTCACCAAATAGACTGTATATATACAAGATCTTGGACTTAGAACACTGTGTGGGAAATTGTGGGAAAGTAAAGGGATGGTTCTACGCACGCACACACATACCGTGTGGGCACGCCAAGTGTATCTGCTTTACTATGATTCCGTTTGTTATATACTTTTAAATATATTAATCGTAACTGAGCGTACTTTTGGATGCATTACGTTTATTGCATGTAATTGTTGAGTAATCTCGCTGGTAATATATCTATTATTTAAAAAGAATTTTTGAGTAGATTTTTATAGGGTTTTCAGAATCTTTATATAATGATATACCTACTTGGAAATATTATACGGGGTGAGGCAAAAGTATGGAAACCCCCGAATAAGTTTTGAGGAAGGCATTTTACGAAAAAATGTTAAATACAAAAGTTTTAGGAAATTTCTCTGGCTTTTTAATGGTGACCTTGGATTTGACCTTGACCGTGACCTTGAAGGTCATATAAAGGTCAAGTCCATAGATCTCATGCTCATTTTTGGATAATGTAAACCGCTTTATATATTTGGTGTACCTTTTTTATCCTTGTAAAGTCTTTTTTTTTTATAGGATTTTACATCTTTTTGTAAAAATTAAAGAATATTGTTCCCTTTCAACTCTTATTGTATTCCTAGTCAGTGCACAGTTGCTGAGTCTTTTCATTTGATATTTGTTTTTTCGATATTTTTAATTTAATACCGTCAAACAATTAAAGTCACTCACTGCGTCTGATACTGATTGGCCCAAATATTCCAAAGGCCTGTTTTTGAATACTAAATGTAATGTTTGCGATTCGGTATCCTTGTGAACATAGTGAGCTTCTTCACTCACCTGGTATAATATTTGCAATATTAATAAACCTATTTTCGAATTTAACATAGATTTTTTTAGTTTCGGCATGCTATTTATTTCTTTTTCCTTTTCTATTTATTTATTTTTCCATTTCTCTTTATTGTGATATGTATTGTTAGATCAAATTAACATCAGATCTGATTTCTCGGTTGTGGAAGAGCTCACTGTGATTAAACATCTCTTGATTTTTTCAAAACATAGAAAAGGGTTCTTTCTGTCATATTAGCATAGTTTAAACATAATAATCATTAATTTTTTTATTTATTATTTAAAGGACTTAATGCTAAAATTATAATTTTATTTTTAATTAAATTGTAATTGTAATTTAAACTACATAATTTTTTAATTAGTAATATCATTACAGTATGTAGATATTGTAAAAGCTCCTCGATAAACTGGTATTAAGTGTGCGTGCGTGCGTGCGTGCGTGAGTTTAATATCTGATTGTAAGTGAGTGTAAGTCTGATTCTTGAAAATAAAATGACTTTTTTAATAAAGACATTTTGAGATCTCGGGATTAAGTGTACCGATTTCAATCAGACTGGCTTTTTGCAATCGAAAGCTCGTGCATCAAACATATAATAAAAATGTCATTATACGTCTCAAATAGTCACATTCGCTTATGTACTTGGCGTCGCGCCTCTACCGTGTCGCTTGATATACATAATTTGAAGTAATAGTAACGTATATGTTTCTTTCCCCGAATCCTAAACTAAAGAAATATAAAAATCCTAGAAAGTGAAATGCCTAATCGAGTCTTGTAACAGGATGTTAGTGTTAATTATAATTGTGTGAATTTATGTACCGCGTATGTAGTTCTTCTCGCGACGCTGATGGATTTTCAGCATTGACGCATACGTATTGACTACCGCAGTAATATCACTTTAGTTAAATTGACAATCAATCTAATAAATTTTGATGCCTATAGCATCTTATTAGATCTTAATATCACTACGTCGACGTCGTTAAAGTGATATTACTGCGGTAGTCAATACGTATGCGTCAATGCTGAAAATCCATCAGCGTCGCGAGAAGAACTACATACGCGGTACATAAATTCACACAATTATAATTAACACTAACATCCTGTTACAAGACTCGATTAGGCATTTCACTTTCTAGAATTTTTAAATCTTACGAGTCTACGGATATCATCATTCAATATATATATAAATATAAAAATATGTAATAAAATAAATAAAGTTATTGCAATCAGTCACACAGGACATATACTATATTTAAGCACATACTAATCAAAAACATAAATATACATATCTTCTAATAAGTCATCTATTTTCCTTTGACTTCTAATAACGAATTTTGAAATAAATAATGCTTCTCCAAATAATAGACCGTTAGTCGTAAGCAATACGCGAAAGAGGACGAAACAACAAGATGGATCTAAGATGAATGGAATGGTTCAATTATCATTACACCGAAATTATAAGCCAGGAAAGTGATTTTTTTAATTGTAAACGCTGCGTGTTAGATTCAGGTGATAAGTTTATGGATACATTTCTTTGAAATATTATGTATCATTTGTATAAAGTGCATCATGTATCAGATCTAACCGAACATTTCAATACGAAGGGAGATTGTTGAAAAAAAATTCGTGATCTGGTCTACAGGACCGTCTAATATATACGGACAATATCGTACATCTGTATGTAGCGTAGAAATTATATGTAACATGTAATTTCTACGCTATATCCAGATGCACGACATTGTCCATTTATATTAGTATTAGACGGTCCTGTAGACCAGATCACGAATTTTTTTCAACAATCTCCCTTGGTATTGGATGTTCGGTTAGATCTGATACATGATGCACTTCATACAAATGATACATGATGATGACTCCCTTTATCTCCTCATATGGAGCATAGGACGTCTACAGGCCTCTTCCACTTTTGTCCGAGGCCTATATTCGTTTCTCGAATCAAATTGTTTTCAGATTTGTGGGTGATTGATCCACAGAATCCTACTTCAGTCAGATATTAGAGACATATATTTATTGATATATACTGATGTATAGGACCTACAATTTAACGCCGAATCCGAACGGCGCTGATGATCATAGATCTTTTGATCACTAGGTTGAGCGCCATTTTTGGCTCATTAAACGCGAAAAATCGCGTTTGGCCGCACGTGGGATTGAACTCGGGTCTACAGATCGCGAGTCAATCGCACTGAGCGATGAGCCACTCGACGCCTCCAGAGGACAATATTGTATAGATATATAATAAATCGTTGAAAGAAGTTTACCATATTTTTAAAACAAAAAAATTTTTAATTTAAACTGATTTTAGTTATCATAATTAATTAGTTAATTTTATTGAATTATTTAATTCACAGTTTTTATCAATTTTTTATTAAATAGGATTATCGGATTATTGTAATACACTTTTTTACTTTTAAAAGCAATCGATATAAATGCCTAAAGATATACTTACGAAAAAAATCATATCATAAAAATGAAAAGTTTAATAACAAGAAAGAAGGAAGCACAAAGCAAAGCCTACATGAAGAGAAGGATTTTTTAAAATTTACCCTGAAAATATATAGTAGTAATTATGGTACAATACAATAAATTTAAAGATTTTTACCATGCACTTCAGTAAAATTAATCATACTTATTTTATATTTTATTGTAGTTTTATTAATGAATGTGAGAGATTTACATAAAAATTCTTCGAAATATAATGTTGTCCCACGATTACTATACTTTCAGGGTAAATTTTAAGAAATCCTTCTCTCCGTGTATCACGGTCAAAGCTAGATCACGATGCTTATTATCATTATGTGTGAATTTTATATACCGCGTATGTATAGTTCCCCTAATCGCGTGCCGAAAATTTTTTCAGACTTACAACGCAACTCTAAATAATTACCACGGTAATATCACTTTAGTTAAATTGACAATCAATCTAACAAATTTCGATGCTTATAGCATCTTATTAGATCTTAATAATATGTTGAAAGACATATATTAAAATTTAATATTAAAGTAATGGTAATTTAAAATCTGTGAAAAATAAGATTGCGAAGAATATCACAAGTTGGAGTTTCGTCCCGGCTTCCACTACTGGACTCCTTAGACGCCGGTGTAAGTTATTAAATCGAGACTCTATATAACACACGTATGTACAGATACACATATGTCTCTTTATATAGAGTCTCGATTTAAACTTACACCGGCGTCTAAGGTAGACTCCCACTACATTACCTTACTGATGAGTCCAGTAGTGGAAGCCGGGACGAAACTCCAACTTGTGATATTCTTCGCAATCTTATTTTTCACAGATTTTAAATTA